>NW_009943915.1:33218-50431 GCF_000696875.1 Nestor notabilis
TTTTATTTGCTCCTGCAGACATTTGTGAAATTTCCTAACATGTCTCAAGCAGGATAACCTGTGGTTACTTTATTTCAGCCATCAGGAAAAAAATTTAGCAGTGTATTCTAAATTAAGGAACAAACCAAAACTAATATCCCACATACTCAACCAAATTACCTCTTCATCAAAATATATTATCTTTTTAGACCAGTATCTAGCACGTTCTAGCTCCTCACCTTGCCCCTTTTACTTTTAAGGGTACTAAGTGCTTAAATATCCTCACAGGGGCTGAAAATCACTCTTGACCTAGCTTACAAATATCCTCTGGCCTCTGCATCATACTCTGTAAGAGCAGCCGTTACAGCTTTCATCTAAGATAGATCTTCTTACCAGTTCAAGACATAAGCGATGTCCATAAGCAGCTGAATAATGTACTGCATTGTATCCTTGTTTGTCTCGGATCCCCGGATTGGCATCATTTCTTAGCAAGTATTCCAGGCACCTATTCAAATTGACACATGCAAGCATATATCTAAATGGTGAATTTCAACTTTAAGTGTCAAACTACTCAGATTCAATTGGAAAACAGAATACAGCACACAAGAACACTGATTTAATGTACAATATTGCTTAGGACTAGAGAACACCTAATTCATTACACCAAAGTTTTAAGGTCAAACACAAAGCTTCCAAAATTCAAAAGAAGCCTTCTCTGCAGAAATCCTGCCTCCTCAGAATTATCTGACTTGGTTAAAGCTAGTATTTCATGGCTATTTTCCTCCTAGCTATTACAATTGCATTTATCTTTGTTAATCTAAATGATTAATATTTTTGTGTATTTTTCTGTAGCAGTACATTCTTCTGTACTTACAGAAGGAAGAGAACCAATAGCTGAGTTCAAGGTATGTATCCAAGAGTCACGCACACATACGCTTCCACTACCAGATGCTAATTTATCAATTTATTTATATAACAAACACACTTAGTTGTTGGCATACTTATATCTTACCATTCCTTACTTTCACTGCATAAAGTTACAATGAAGAACATGGTCATCACAATTTCAACCACAGACAGCCATGAGGATGAAAGATTAACTCATCTCCCTCTCCCTGTTTTTCAAGATTCCATGTATGCACACTGGAGAACTCCAACCAATTACCCTTCTTATTAATAATATTTTGTTGTCTATCATTTCAGTAACACTTTGTGAAGTCATCATCATGACTCTGAACTTGATGGTAAAATCCCACAAAAGCAGCCATCACTGGCAATAAGATAGCATGACCCTGCAACAGCAGAACTCTGTGTAAGTTTTTTCAAGGAAGGGGTCAGCAAATCTAACAGGACAAGTACATCATGTGAATGAGGTCCAGTACCAGCTGTGATGAAATAGAAACACATTTCAACATAAGTAAGAGGCAGCTGTACTGGGTCAAGGGCCTCGTAACCTCATGTGTAACAACAGCGATTTGCTGAAGACCTGACATGGGCTTTTCCAGTCATAGGTTGAAAGTAACAAATCATGTGAGTGAAGATGAAAGCGAGAAAAAGCTGCAGGAAAAACTACAAGCAAGGATATGTCCAATTACAACGTACTCTGTCTCATTGCAAAGTTGAGACAACAGGAGTACTCTCATTTTCATCATTTTGTGCCCAGCATAAAGGAGTTAGGTGGGTAGCGAAAAAAGGCTAAAATTCTCTGGTTTTAAAGAATACCATATGTAACTAAGATATAAGTAACTTTGCAACAAGTTCAATGTATCTAATAAAAAGCTACTTGTAAAGCATATCTATGTTTGTAATAGACTAATGCGGGTTTTACTTGCCCAGTAAACAAATGTCTGGATTCCACTAATGGCAACTGAATCTGCATGTTTTTATTTGAAATGAAACAGGTTGAGATTTCTGAGAGTTCAAAGACAAGACAAATTGTCCCACTAAGTGAGAATTACTGTCCCTACATTTTATTTGTCCAGTCATCTAGCTTTCTTTGTTAATTTTAATCAATGATTTTGTATTAAAATTCATGGCTCATTTATAAATGTTAAACACAACTGGCCTTGGCTATCTAAATCTCTATTTCTTTGTTTTCTCTATTTGTGTGCTCACAAAAAATACAATACACTAAATATTGCAGGAAGCCAAGTCTACTAAAAACCCTTGAGTACCCATTCTTTCCAGTGGAAAACAGGTAAGTATTTTTGCTGTCTGTTCTCATCCAGGGAAGAGATTATATCTGCATCTTTTGCATACTTAATTGTCCTCAATAGGCTTCTTCCAAAGGAGATAATAAAACTTTGTGAAAGCGCAGATAAGTTATTTCCCATTTACTTACTGGTGTACTGTCTATTAAATAATTCTAACATAGGAAGAGCGTGGGCTTTTCTTCCCTAAGATGCTGCTTAGTTTATTTCATTCTGCAATGATGTTTCTTTCCCCAGTCTTGCCAAAATGAGGGTCACTGGTGTTTGCTCCAGATCAGAAGCATTTATTAAACATAAAAAAGAAAAACTTCCAACCAGGAATAAACTAGAAAATAATTTTCAACAAAACCGTCCTTGTCCCTAAAATCTGTCTTTAAAGATGTCTCAACAAAGACTATAAAATGCCCATAAATCTCTTTGGAATCTCTATGTAGATAATTTCCTGACCTTTTTTTTTTCTTTGCCCAGGCTTTATATTCCAACTCAATAATAATTTTTAGCTTCATTCCTATTTTGAATATGAGCTGAGCGGTTCTGGTTTTCCAGCTGTTACTAATCATCTTGCTGCATCAATAAAAAGCTTTTCCTCAGGCTACTCTGCTTTGCAGCCTGCCTCTAGAAAGCCAACTGTGAATCAGAAGGGCAGTATCATGTGGCTTCCAGAGATGATTCTTTGAGTTATCTCTCACAGCTCTGCAGCATTGCCATCATCATTCTTGCTTGTGCCTTTTATAAGACAGATGGAAAACGATGTCATCTGAAGAACCACTATAGTTTGAAGGTTTTCAGAGCAACTGTGAAGCTAAAATTAATCCTAGCTCAACTTGTAAGAGGGCAATTAAATAAGATTATCTCAGCAAACTCCAGTAGGAACTGAAAGTATATCTAAAAAGCAGGACACAATTTTGAGATAAAAAGGCTTATACTTTAAATATTAAATGCCCACGTAAGTATTCTTTGTTCATCTTTCAAAACTCAGTCTGTAAGTTACACGCCACCTTGCTACCTCACCTTCTAAAAGGTACCTTATTAAGTAAGATGATGTGGCATGAAGCAGCACTCTTGTCCAGTGAAGGTGTCACTGGGGGCGTTTGAAATGCGATACTGCACACCGGCTTGTTCTGACCTGTCTATGTGAGTGAGTGCACATGCAAGTGGTACTCTTCCCAAGTCTCCTCAATATACCAAACATCTGGAGCTTAAGTAACCTCATCCATTTTGTGCTATGTCAGCTTTACATGTAAGCATTTAATTAGTTAATAACTATGTTAAATGTAACTGTTAGTTACAAAAAAACCCAACAACTTACAAAAAGACATTTGTAGACTTATGGAAGTTTCTGGATGCATTTCATTAACAAAAGTCTAAATACATCCTAAAAATTTACACCAACAAGAGATAGAAGTTTAATGCCAAACATTATTAGTTTAATCAAACACTAAATGGATAGAGCATCTTACATTCAAATGTTAATTTCTATCCTGATGTAGGCCTACTGTAACTCAGTCTAGTTTTACAGTGTATTTCTGGCATAGATGTTGGGGCAACACTAAGAACCCTACCTAAAACACACCATCCTTCATCAGAATTTAATTTTAAAGCAAAATAACCCTAGTGCACAACAACCGTCATAACAACCCCCACAAATGATATTTACTCAACCACTACACAGCAGGTGGGACTAAAAACTCTGTTCCCAGTTAATTACTGAATTAGGATTTAACCAACACACAGTACTTTTTACTATGGTTAATTTTTCACAGAAATATTTGTTACATAAAATATTTTACATACAACAAAAATGTCATATAGAACACTGTCCAAGTTTAATCTTTAAAAATATAAAAAAATGCATTTGGCATTTTTTTCTGAAGGCAGAACACACACAAAATTCACAGCTCAAATGTTTCGAAGGAGAAAGGCTTTAGTACAAAGCATGCCACTTACTTTCCATCAGTGTCTGATGCAGCTGCATAGTGCAGAGGTGTACAACCCCTCTCATCAAGGTCATTCACACTAGCTCCAGATCCCACAAGGGCAAACAGGCACTGATAATTACAATTGGCAGCAGCATAATGGAGTGGAGTTCTTTAGTACACATTTAAATAAAAAGTACAATGGTAAATAACAGCAAAATAATATTAGAGACAGAAAAAGCAAAATAAAATGAAACTTAAATCCTCCTTATATTTTTTAACAAGTATTTGTGTTGAAGAACACATCATTCCAATATTAAAAAATGGCGCCATTCTATAATGCAAAACAACCTCTAGGGGATCCATTTGACAGCCAAAATATACACAAACTTTGTATTAAGGGAAGTTCTATATGAATTTTCTTGTGTAAGCATATAGAGGAAATATCAAGTTTACATTAGAAATATTCTTTCTAGTTAAGTAATTTTAAGCCACTTGGAAAAATATGGACAAATCTAAGAACTGCACAGTAACTAAACAAGGTCAAAAGAAAACAATTGACAAGTAGATGTCTTTGACGAACAGATCAGAATTCTGTCTGAGAGAGGCAAGCATGTTTATTTTTAACTACAGCAATACCTCTGTTATTGTTACCAAATAAAACTAAAAATATGCCTTGTCTACCTAAAAAAAAAAAACCCCATAAAAATTAGTACTTATGTATATTCTCAGTGAAAACTTATTCCAGCTTCAAATACATAAACAATTTTCTAAATAAACCATTTTGGATAAAATTTCAAAGCCACCAAGATGACTCAGAATTCCATTTTCTATTTTTAGGAAGAGATTGGTACTATAAATATCTCAATTTTGAGGAGACAGTCCAGCACTTTAAAGGGTTCTACTTCTTCCCTCTCCCTTAAAATTACTTTTCCCTATTTCTTTCCAGTTTTAACTATTTAATTTTTTTTCCTCTCCTGAAATAATTGCTCTATAAAACACTCATGTTAAATTAAAAAAACAAACCAACAAAAAAGCAACTTTCAATGACAAAAGTTGTGACAGATTCCTTTCTCAGGAAAGAATGCAAGTGGAATTTAAAGCAAAATACATCATTGACTCCGTAATATTCTCCTCAAGTCCTATTCCTGCCATTCACATCCTGAAAAGCCATATTTTCCATGATGTGACGTGAGATTTTACACAAGTTCTGATCGTGCCATCTAAACTTAAATATTCCTATACTAAAAATAGAAATTAATGTCATTCCAAAGAGTTCAGAGCATGAATGAGGAAACAAAAAGGAATGGATATAATGAAAGGAAAAGGTGAAGCAGCTGTAATAAAATAATGGATTTTTTAAATAAAAAAGCCTGGAAATATCAACAGATTTATAGATTTCACTGACATACTCCTTGGAAAACATTACTAATGTCCTTGGCTGAGAGCAACTTAAATTCATTAGATCCATGTTATAAACAAAAGACTCTTGAAAATATTACAGTCTAATATGGAACTCTGTCTTTAAAAACAAGACTAAACACCTACTTAATAAAACACAATAAACAAACTATGTTTGTAACTTTTGGTAACATGCTGAAGCACAGTTTATTAGACATTGCATCTTAAAAAAACATTTAAACTGCAACATACAGACTTGCCCTCATAGCAATATGTTACTTCAGTAATACTTTTAACAGTCCTTAGCAATATACAAATCTAGAATGTCTTACCTTCCAAATCTGTCCTTTTTGTTGAAGTCTGCACCAGTATTTAGCAGAAGATTTAGGCACTCCAAATTCCTATTAAATTAATGCAATATTAATTCTGATTGCAAATCTTTTTTCTTTAATAGCGGCCTCTGCAAATATCAGAACTGCTACACAAACACATCTCATATGTTGGTTTTAATGGAACTGAACTATTGTATGAACATTTTGAGAAATGTATTTTTCTATATAAAATAGATTTCAGAATTGCAGGGCCAAATCAGGACAGATTATAAATTATTTCAAATCCATTACTGATATCAAATGGTGTGCATAAAGCACATAAACATTTACCTAATTCAATAGAAATGTAAATTCTTTAAAGCAAACAAATAATAATACCTGCATATCACATGCTTTTTGCTACCAGGATTCCAGCACAGATGCAAGTTTTCACTATACAGTTATTAAGGCCAAACAGAAGTTGCAACATAAATATTTCACTTTTTAGTGTAATCTGTTTTCAGTTCAATACAGACATCATTACAGATGTACTATACTACTTATTTTTTAAACACTATCTTAATAACTTCCCTAAACTGGAGATGAATGAGGGAATGTGTCACAAATTATGTGGTTTTATATGAAAAGATAGCATTTTAACCCTAATCAATTGCAACAAGGGTATATCTATAAAGTATCTTTTGACTTGGAATGATTACTTAACAGGATTACTTAAACAACATTGAAACAGAAAAATGAAAATAGCAATATCATGGAGTTCTTGTGTCCCACAAAGTGTATCATGAAATTTATTACCCAATTCTTCCAGGCAATTTTGAGTAGCTGCTATAGAAAACCTACAATACAATAACAATAATCAATATGGATCACAACTCAAGTGATGAGCAAGTAGTTCTGACTACTTCAGCCACCTAAACTCTGGAATTTAATTATGGCTTTTAATTTAGATCAGTATTTTGTTTAAGGATTTGATAACAACGTATTTCTCAAAGTTGCTGTTCTCTGCCTCATGCCCTACAGTGATCTTAGCTGGGCATGCCATCCTCAAATGCTGTAAAATCTAAAAATTCCATTCATCCCCAAGCATAAACCTAAGGCAAGGCTTGGACACTGCTCTCCAGTAATTACTTATTGAGATGAATATTTATTTTTGTTTGTAGATAGACTCCATCTTGAAATAATTTTACTGTTTACATAAATTCCAAGGGAAGAGGGCAGGAAAAGCACAGAGAGGAAATAATAAAAGAAGAACAGGAACCATCAGCAATTGAAAAGAAGAATGCTAAATATGAAAGCATGAATGCTTTTATTACATACCCTCCAGCTGCAGCTGCATGAAGACAAGTCCTGCCAAAGTCATCTGGTGTGTCAATGTCAAAACCTACAAATCAAGTATTTTGTAAAATGGTTATGTAAGACCACCTTTCACAAAACTCTTCTCATCTACCCTTAAGAGAAATGCTTGCTAAGCAAACTTAACAGCTACTTGCAGAAAACCACTTATGCACTGAAAATTTACTTCATTTGCAACACATCCTCACTATTTGCAGTGTTCTGAAAAGCAGGCATTCAAGTAAAACTGAAAGGGCTAAGAAAAAAGACAAGTAGCTGCACTGAGGCAAAAGGCTATATTCCTTCTTATCCTGTTTACCTCCTAATATTTCTGTGTAAATTAGTATCAAATATAGAATATTTGAAGGTAATATGAAAATTTAAGAATATGCTAGAATTTACCACTGTTATGCTGAGATTTATTTACTTATTTAAGGGGGAGTTTCAGCATTACTAAATCCAGAAGCTACTTACATTTCATCCTTGAGTTTAGCTCTTTAGTCCCAGAGAAAGAACTTTGTTAAGCTGGAGCAGAGGCTGTAAACAGTAATTACTTACAGAAAAGCCCTTCAGAGAACATTATAGATTTCTCTTCCCCATATGTGTGAACTATGTAACTTCAAATTTAAGATCACAAACTTTAACTGTACAATTCCAAGTCTAACCATACATTTTGACATGAAGATTGCTATTTCAACCAGGTTTAAAAGCTACATTTTTGGTTTGAGAAAACTACTATATTCCCCTAAGATGCTTGCTTTTGTGTAACAAAACTTAATCATTAAATCTCCAATTTTAGTACTTTTGCCTGGGAATGCAAGTTTGGGGGTTTTTTTTAAGGATTGTTCAACAACGATAAGTAATCACACAGGATGTGTTACTCAAGACTCTTTTCCTACTCCATATCCTACCAAACATGCGTTTTGTATGCACTGCTCTGTTCTCTTCCCATTTCAAAAGGCAGTGATACACAGCAAACAACTTATGATAGTTTACCAATCTGATCTGAAGAGCAGTCTTTGATGCCTTTCCACATCCTCAGGTTGCCTGTCTAACACCACTAACCACATAAATGTCATTCAGTACTGGGCCAGGGCAGATCGATGATTTTTTTTTTTTTAATTGTTTTGTTTTATTTAAGGTCTGCACCTGAATATTACTGAATTTAAAAATCAGAGATTCTTGATTTACGTAAATGAGACTCTTCCTTCCAAAACCTAGGTAGCACATTGTCTGCAGATACCAATCACCACACCAACAGCCTGTATTAATCAGCTGTTAGCAGTATCTCAGTCTTTCCAGTCTCAAGGCTGAACATACTCTTTAAGTCCTTTCTGCTCCAGGCTAGATTTACCTCCAAGTTTGTTCAACTCATGTAAAAGTCACAGAAACCACTTGCAAGTCCTCCACAGGGATTCCTTTGCCATACTGAATCTTCACTAAGGGCACAGCCAGCACAGCACCATGCGCAGAAAGGAGGAAGAGCCAGGGTATTCCTCACTTTGAATTCATCCAATCGAAATACTGTAAACTACAGGACAGTTCTTTCCTGAAGTGAATCCTTGCAAGCTTATCCATGACAGAGCATTGAAATAAAAAGCCTTACCAGTGGTAGTTTTAGTTATACTTCTTTAGTTCTTCTCCCAAGCTTCCCTAGCAGACAATATAAAGCTGGGGAAGGAAGTTCTTACTCTTCCTTCTCCCCAACCCTCTGTTCCCCGCTTTTCTTTTTTCAAAACACATTAAGTGCCTTCAGTTTAATGTACAACCATTTGGTTTATTTTTCTTCTTTTGTTCAGACAAATCTACTTTCTCAGAACTGCAATGGTTGTAAGAGCTCAGAATTCACACCACAGCGGACAACAAGGGAAGTAATAACCTTGCAATTCTCTCAACTTCAGGGAGGAATCAAACAATGAAAGCAAAGCAAAGTTCAGGTCACATTTAACTAACAACAAACCGCCAATGCAATGGTTTCTTAACGTAGCAGTCCACAGAGTCTTCGGAGCTACTAGACACTGAGTACAGGAATAGACTAATCTGTATTAAACTAAAAACATAATGGAACAGAAATGGAAGATGCTCCATGAAGTCATTTAAGAGAACATTAGTCTTCTCCTTGAAGTTGAATTATGGTCTGAACCAGTCATCCCACCTCTATGGCCAACTTAAACCACATGAACACAACAAACTAGAAATATTTTTATCTATTACTAAATTAAGACTTAATTAAAAACTGTTATATGGAATAAAACATACAGTACAAAGCAGTTATAAGATTTTAGAAGAGTATCCTACCTGATGAGAGGAGCTTTCTGCAGCAGTCTGAAAATCCACTTAATGCTGCCAAATGGAGAGGAAACATCCCATGTATACCCCGCCTAAGATACACCATAATCAGGTATCACAGTTTCATTACAATTAAAATAAAACAAACACGATTGTGTCCCAAAGTGCACATGCATGGTTTTTTCAGCAAATCACTTAATCAGAATACTGAGCCTTAGGAAAACTTCACATATTAAATGCTTTCTTACAAGCTAGCAGGATGCATTAACTCAGTGCAACAGCCTATTAAAACTTTCAGAGCTTTTACTTCACATTAGAAAAAAATCCACTTCTCTTTCTGTACAAATTCCAATGTATTGAGTAGCTACTTAAAAGCACAATACAAGCTAAAACACAAAGTATTTCCTATTTCAAGTTGAAGATGATATTAAAAAAATCATACTAGTCTTGTTAATCTAATAAATATATTTCTAAATTCTCTGTTTGCATTCATGTCAGTAAAGTTACCTACTTTGCAGTGTCAGCACCACTCGTAATCAGAGTGTTGATTAATAGCTCATGGCCATATCTAGCTGCTATGTGCAAAGGAGTATTTCCATTCTTATCTTCACAGTCTATTTCAGCTCCTACAATAGAAAGTAATTGCTAAGTAGGCATACAGATATTTCTGTCAGAAAAATAGAATCATAGCACTGATGATGATTTACGTTAACAACTGTCCATGAATGACTACTTTGGTTTCAAAAGCCTATATAGCTTTCAGTGCTATTTAGTAATAATAAGCCCCCCTCCCCCTCTTTTTACCATTTTGAATGATGGTTTGGGATCTTGAAAATCTACCATGGATAGCTGTCATGTGCAAAGGTGTTTTCCCATCTTTACTCTGGAAAAGAAAAAAACGCCCATGTTTACTTATGGCCAGTAATAGCCACAAAACTTCTGCAAGATAGATACTGGCAGTGACAACTCAGCATGACATGGCAAGCTTTTCAAAAGAGCTGCTCTTAATCACTCTTCCAGCTGTAACAACTCAGTGTTGCCCACTCGCTCATGATTATGCCTTTGTGATAATCACTCTCAAGAAGATGATGACAGCACACAACTTTAGCAACAAGCCTATGTCCAATTCTTCCCCCGCCCAAGTCTAAAACAAAACAGTGATTCTTTCTTTCTAGAAAATAGGTATATTTACTACAGAGGTTTACACATTATGTTAGAAGACAACACATTAAAAACCCCCAATTATGTGCTTCATGGAACTTTCTGTGAAGTGGTATTTGTAAGCAATTTATCACAATCCACAAGTAATCCTAGTGTAGAACTATTCAACCATAACTGGTACTACACATTTGACAGACATATCAAATGTGCACCTAAGTCATTCATCCAGTAAAGATGTCCTTCAGGTAGGCCAACAGTAAGGCAGAAGGTAATTTCAATTTTTAACAGCACGATCATAGTGCACTTACGAAACCTTTTTTTTTCCCCTGTTACTATTACTTTAGGATTACTTGCCCTACACCTGTTACCTTTATCACAGGTAGTGGGAAAATGCAAACATGACCCTCACAGAAAATGAAAGCACTCTTGGGTGTACACGCATGCCACATCTTTAAATTTTAAACACTGGCTTTGAAGAATATGATATCACACATTGCTGCGATGTGCAAAAGTGTCTTCCCATCTTTACTTTTCCTTCGGAACCAAATGACAAAGCTTCTATGGATGTGTTACTGAAAGTCTGCTGGAGACCCTTTTAGACAGAGTTGTATGTGGAATTTTCAGTTGTGCCACTGCACAGAGCAGCATATACCACCTAGAACAATGCAATTATGGGAAAAGTTGTATTCTCAGACCTAGACTGAAAAAAATAAAACACCTGATAACAAAAGCCAAGTTATCTCCAGATGTTTCAGCTAGCAGAGTTCTTTGATGATAACGAATCCAAGACACATTCACATATCCATAGCAGATGCAAAGAAATGCAGAAAATGGGGCTGAAATCTACTTGAGAAGCAAAATAATTGTCCAGTTCCTACCAGCAGAGGCCTGAAGGCCAAATAAACACATTGTAAGTAACGACTTCTCCAAGCAATCTCAGTGCTCTGATTTTCTTACGAAGAGAATTTTCTTCTTACGTCTACCTTTCATCTTTCTCCCCATGGTTTAGTTCTGCCCTTTTTATCCAACCATTAATATTCTCTGTGTCAAATTTTTTCCCTCCTTTAAAATATTTTTTACAAATCTGGCGTCTCTTCCCTTACTTTTCTCCTTTTTTAAGATGAAGGACCAATTAATTAAAAGGAAAATGATCATATAAGCTTAGTTGGAGTGAGTGACTAAAAGTGGCTTTGATGACTAATGTTCTGAACTTTAAAAGGGGAAACTCTAAGAAAGTAAGGAAATAAATTACTGAAGTAACAGACAGAAGAAATTACGAGCTCAGATAAAACAGCCTGCAATCTCACTGGCTCAGATATGCTAAACCTGTATCTCAAAGAAAGGCTGATGAGGAGTAAGATGGAACAGAAGAAAGTAGTTATTATCTCATTAATAAAGTATCTCCCATTAATAAAGTAGCACATTAATAAGGTATCTTACAAGGACATAAAAATAACAGTATTAGAAACTAAGGAGCATGGTGGTCAAGTGAGAACCCTCACAAGACAAACTGAGTAAGATCTTGCAAAAGACAGCAAAATAAGCCGCAAAATAGAGCTGTAAATGAAAATCACAGTACAATCAACAATGGATTTTTAGATTTACTCCACTGAAACTTACTTAAAAATGCACTTAATGTAGATTTCTAGGACATTGGGTTTAATTATCCACAGTCCCTCTTTTTAGTCTAACAGTCCCCAGTTCCTTTGTAACCCAGGAATAACATAACATACAACTGTCTGTCAGCATATAAACATAGAACAGTTATAAAATTATATAAAGGTGGTAATTTCCATGTTGAAACTAAACTGCTAGGTATAGGATTGCATTCAGAATTCCCTTCTTAGACTTTACTATGGAAGGATATACAGAATCAGAACCAGCAGCCGAAGAGTTCTTTAAGCAACAAAACAGGAAGGCTCTATTTACTGAACAAAGCACCGTTTCCTGAGATGCTAGGAGGCTGGACTGCATAAGCAAGGAGGTATCTTCAAAACTAGCTTCCATTTCTTGGGGTTTTTTTATGCCTTTATGGTCTATCTAAATGTTACATTAACTACTAAGTCTGATGATACAAGATCAGATAGTGTCGGAGCACATGACAGAATAGCCATGGGCTAATGATAACTTTTGTTGTCTTCACTAAAACTCAATTAAGTGCAGTAAGAGGAAGGAAATCACCTCTATCACTAGAGGAAACATCCACAAAAGACTCAAGATCATATAAAATTTAATTAGATCAATAATTGCTATTAGACAGAAAGAATTAACACACAGGAGAAGGTGTTCTATCAAGTGATTACTTGGATATTAACTGTATTCAGACTACTGAGCTTTACAGAGGGTCAGGGGAAATGTGGGTCTATCATGTCACAGCATCCCTCCACGTGAAATCTCCCCCTGGCAACAATTCTTATCTTATAGTATCACCAAAGGAAGTAAAATACTTTTTCTATTTAGGTCACTGAATTTTCAAGCAGCAAAGGGGCCCATAAAACAATTAATCCTGTCCCATTACGAGCTCATTTCAACGTGCTCTGCCATGCATGGAAATCCTGAATAGTGAGGAGAGAGTGCTGCAGTAATAGCAGTATTTAACAGGATTCACTGTTCTACAGCACTACATGGACACTGACAAGACTTCAAAACCAAGTATGAAATTATGTTCTTTGTCTACAGAGATGAAAAAAAAGCATTTAACACATTTCTACTGTTCCATTATCTTTTGCTACATATTCCCTTCTTGAGATGAGGCCCCCCATCCACATATATGCACAAACACACCCAATATGCCATCAAGGATAAGATGCCAGATGTTTCTCTTTTGCTCTTCTCCAACAAGGTTGTTCATATCAGAAAGTACTCTAATAGTACTGTCTAGTCTGCACCTAGATTATCACCCATTCCCTAATCTGTTACCTCTAAAAACCACAAAACCAGTTGCACAAAGGAGGAAACTACTGCATCATATTACACAAGCAATATATTTATGATGAAAAGTAAATATTTCAACAATTTCAAGAACTACTTTGAAATTCAGCCTTAGTATCTGTAAACTGAAAAGGCTTGGTTTCAATAAATACTTAGTAAGAAAGCTCTGAAAGCATCCCATTTTAACTCTACAATTATTCTTAGCTATACAACATATTCTCATTCAACTTTCCTTTGCTATTTTCAAGGGATTGTTCTTCTGATTAAATCCAAGATTTATCCTTACAGGCCTTTCCAGGGAAGCAGAAGTTGACTTGGAAACAATTTTCTTTTGCCTCAGTTCTTGCACTTTTCAACTGTGCAAGTGGTAAGTTTCCATATACAAAGTAAGGCTGTTCACACAGCCAAATTCACATGCCAAACTCAGCCATATGGGTATAAATCCACAGAAACGCTAGTAACAGAATTACAATGGAGACACACATTGGTGCAGAAACAAGGAAGAAATGCTGTTTTCAAGCTGTAATTGCTTAAAATCCCTATGTGACTCTACCTGCACCTAACAGTTTTGATATTTACTAAAACAACACATTTTAATTACAGCCAACCTATAGCTAAAATTACTAACCCTTTCCACTGTAAAGACACTTTTCTTCTGAAGCAGGTTAACTTCAGTAGCCAAATCTTTATTAAGCTATTCGACTTCAGCTGAAATTCTCAGCTCTATGATATGCTTCAGGCTGCACTTCCCAGCCCCACCACTAAAATGTTTCAGAAAAAAATGATTCTATCATCTGAGAGTAAGCTTAAGAGAAAGCCTGGGTTTACTCGTACTGAATCTTCCAATGATTTCTTCTTTTTTTTTTTTTAATGTTACAGAAACCGACAGACCTATACTTTGGATCACACAACTTCAAATTGAATGGAAAAGAAGGCAGCAATACATCTCTCTGATGTAAAAACATCTTTTGTCACCTCCAAATAAAAGTACACCCACATTTCAAACTTCAAAGAATTTGGGAAATTTGCCAGTCACTTTGAAGATATTAGCCATTCTTTGCACAATTTCTAAGGTTACGTTGTGTTCTGACTAAATTTAGTCAGTAACTACAATGTATACCATACATAAAGATTCTTATTTTAAGTTTGAACATAATGATTATGGTAATCTTTTTCAGTTTTATTATCGTAACAGAATGTTGGAAGTTTTTGATTTTCATTCTTAACCTACAATTAATGTTTATTTGAACATGAACAGCCACAAAAACCATCATTACTTGCCGTACATCTTTCTAAGATGAAGTCCTCCCCACTTCTACATCAGAAATATGTACAGTCTTGAACCCTTTCAACCCAGTATATAGGAAAACAGTAATGCTTTACTTGGTAATATTACGGTTTGTTCTTATTTGTGCAACTAACATACATATATAATCATTAGTATATTTAACGTTGTGGGATTATTTTCACAACAGAACACACGTTGACGAGAAATGACGTTTCAAGAACGTAGGAAAGAAGTCAGCCCTCTAAGGATAAACCCTCCGTCTCAACAGTTGTCAGAAATCTTGAGAGAAATAACTACAGAAAGTGGGAGGCTGAAGTCACCATTTGACACCTTAAAGGAAATGAACGACTCTTTAAGAAAAGAGGTAAAATTATTTATTTCCTGTTATTAATAATTTTACAAGTTACAGTCAACAATTTTAAATATTTAAACTGCTTAAATTTGCCAAATTGCTAGTTTTCTGGTTTTGTAAGACAATAATTGTGTGAATGGCTTTATGTATTTTCTGCACCTTTCTCTAACACTTGAAATTTAGCCTGATTTTTTACAGTATAAAAGAAGCTGGACTTATTCCTCTGACCAACTAGCAAAAGCAGAGCCTTATTCTTTCCCTTAGAGAAGGGAAAGACCTACCTCCTAGAACTTTGATGGTTTTGGTGCAACCCATCTATCCCTTACTTCCCCCCACTATTAAATCTTCATGCTTCCCTGCCCATGGCTGGGGGTTGGAACTGGATGATCTTTAAGCTCCCTTCCAACCCAAACCAGTCTGTGATTCTGATATGTTAGGTGATGAAAATAATGAAAGTTAGAAGAGGCACGGTTAAAAAGACTGTCTGTAGAGGGTTTACAGAATCACAGAATCAATCAGGTTGGAAAAGACCTTTAGGATCAAGTCCAACCGTTCCCCAGCATTGTCAAGGCCACCACTAACCCATGTCACTGAGGGCCTCATGGGCACAGTTTGCAAACACTTCCAGGGATGGCAACTCCACCACTGCCATGTGCAGCCTGTTCCAATGCCTGACTACCTTTTGGGGAAGAAACTGTTCCTAATTTCCAGTCTAAACCTCCCCTGGCACAGCTTGAGGCCGTTACCTCGTGTCCTACCACTTGTTCCTTGTGAGCAGAGACCAACCACCTCCCGGCTCCATCCCCCTTTCAGGTAGCTGTAGAGAGCAGTAAGATTCACCCTGAGCTTTCTCTTCCCCAGACTAAACACCCCCAACCCCCAGGTCTCTCAGCTGTAATGAAGCCCATCACATTTGGGCTCCAGGCCCTTCACCAGCTCTGTTGCCCTTCTCTGGCCCTGTTCCAGCACCTCAATGTCTCCCTTGTAGCGAGGGGCCCAGAACTGAACACAGGATTCGAGGTGCAGCCTCACCAGTGCCAAGCACAGGGGGATGATCACTGCCCTGGTCCTGCTGGTTACGCTATTGCTGATACAGGCCAGGATACCATTGGGCTTCTTCCTGGCCCTGCTGCCACACTCCTGCTGATACAAGCCAGGATGCTGTTGGCTTCTTGGCTGCCTGGGCACAAACTGGCTCATGTTCAGAGACCATCAATCAGCACCCCCAGGTCTTTTCACACCGAGCAGCTTTCCAGCCACTCTGCCCCAAGCCTGGAGCATCGCACGGGGTTGTTGCATGTGGTTGTTACGAAGGAGAAGAGAAACCTTGTGATACATCGGTGTGAGATAATGAAAAACACAGAACAGGCTGGGCAAGTGCTCCCATTTCTTCTTTACTGCCCTTAAAGGCGATAGCTTTTGAACCTGAAAATTCTCACACCATTCAGACTTGGAAAGTGCAGCTGAGGCACAGCTGTTCAGAGCTCGCAGGAAGGAACACCTCCAGCTCTGCGGCCAGATGGCCACAGCCAGTGCCTCAGTCGGCAGGAGGGGTGGGAGCGGTGGCTACGAAGGAAGATCGTGAGGAGAGAGGAGGGGGGGCCATGAGGGGAGATCATGAGCAGAGAGAAGGGGTGGCCATGAGGGGAGATCGTGAGGAGAGAGGAGAGGTGACCATGAGGGGAGAGCAGGGGCAGCCATGAGGGGAGATCGTGAGGAGAGAGAAGGGGTGGCCAAGAGGAGAGCAGGAGCAGCCATGAGGGGAAATAGTGAGGAGAGAGGAGGGGTGGCCATGAGGGAAGGGCAGGAGTGGCCATGAGGGAAGTCTGTGAGAACAGGGGTGGCCATGAGAGAAGATCGTGATGGGAGAGCAGGGGCAGCCATCAGGGGAGATCATGAGGGGAAAAGAGGGAAAGCCGTAAGGGGAGATTGTGAGGGGAAAGGAGAGGTGGCCATGAAGGGAGATCATCAGAGAAGATCATGCGGGTAGAGGAGGGGTGGCCCTGCGTGAGGGGGGCAAAG
>NW_009943915.1:50462-70276 GCF_000696875.1 Nestor notabilis
GGGGAGATCCTGCGGGGAGAGAAGGGGCAGCCATGCGGAATGAGGAGAGATCACAAGGGGAAAAGAGGAGTGGCCATGAGGGAAGATGTAGAGGGGAGAGGAGGGGTGGCCATGCGGGGTGAGGGGAGATCACGAGGAGAAAGCAGGGGCAGCATTGAGGGCTGAGGGGCAGTCATGAGGGAAGATAACGAATGGAGATCATAAGGGGAGAGCACAGGCAGTCATGGGGTGTGAGGGATGACCATGGAGAGAGATCTTGAGGGGCAACGAGGGGTGGCCGTGTGAGGTAGGGGCGGCAACTATACAGTGTGGGCCACTATGGGGCGCGGATAAGGGGTGGCCATGAGTGGAGATTATGAGAGGCAGCCATGAGGGGAGATCTTGAGGGGAGGTCATTTTGCCCTTAGTGACATGGTTTACTGGTGGGCTTGGCAGTTCTGGGGTAACAGTTGGACTTGATGATCTTAGAAGTCTTTTCCAACTTAGATGATTCTATATTCATTAGACATTATGCTGAGCACAAAGTTGGCAACAAAAATAAATGGACTATGACCTGTGTCTTTTAGGAGAAGTTGACAATAAACCCTGCAGCACAAACACAGCTCCTTATTTCTCCAGGGCATTTTGGTGATGAATTTTTCCACAACTGAATTTAAGAATGTTTTCATTAAATGAGCTGAATGTTTAAATAGAATTGAGCAGTAACATACATCTAATGTTTTTTCCACATCCAGTATCTCATTTTTTAACTACTCCCAAATTTTCAGTGAGCTACTGATTTTGTACTAACAATAAGTATAAAACTGAATTTTAGAATCAGTTAACTGAAATCAGTGATCAGGGTGAATATATGATGTGAAGTGAGCCACAAACCCTGTGATTTTTAACAAAAATATTGTTAATATTCACCTCTTATCCAGATTGTGCCGAAATTCAGGCCGAACTAGTAAACAGATTCATTTATTTCAGAAACTAAAAGACAAATTACTCTCTTCCTGCCACATGTGGAGGCAATCAGATATTTTGCAAGAGGAATACTTGGACACTTCATGCCACGTACCCGTTTCCCACTTACCCCAGCGCCTGAAACGTCTCAAGACAGACGCTGTCACTGAATATTTCTCAACACAGTTAAGTTTTTATTACTAGAGTAAAAATCAACTTAATACAAAACAGGAGGTCACGTATCTCCTCTCTCACATCTCAAGACCTTACCCTACGCACTAGAGAACATAATAGAAGATACAGGTTTTAGTTTGCTTTTATATGTGTATGGATTAGAAATTCTTCCTACACTAAGACTGGATTCTAAGGAACATTCTGCAGCCAAACACGTGTGACCAAGTAGAAATGTAAAGCATACATTGACTCTGCTCACAAAGTTTTGTTGGAGTAATTAAAAAACCAGATGTTTAGGACTTTGGCCTAATCTACACCTGTCACACCTCTCCCTAATTAACTAGATTTTAGGATCTTACATTATCAGCTCTTTAGCTGCTCCAGCAATTAGCCCATTCATACACATTTCTCTGAAATAGACTTGATTTTTTTTTTCAGTGGGGTTATTTATAAGAAAAACATGTTCTTTTGCATTTTTCCATATGATTTGCTCTTAATCATAAAGATAGACTAGTGAAGACAATTCTGTGGAATTCTGACATTTAGTATAACCAAGATTGACCAGACAGTATTGTTATCTTTCTTCTCTACCCTTTTGGGCTATTTATTACATCCCATTGAGGTTTTCAGATTCAGATCAAGCTCTTTAAAGCAACATACTGGCTCATTTTTCCTATAGTACTTTTCACAGAAGTACTCCATCAATCAGTGGACATTTCTAAACATTATCAGAACCATGATTTTGAAAAATTATCTCTGATAAAGAAAACTGCAACTTGAAGAGTGAATGGATGGCTTTGGATTTGCCTACCTTCATATTTACATCTGCTCCGTTACAGACCAAAAGCTCTAAACACAACGCTCCATGTGTTGACGCAGCAGCAAAGTGCAGAGGTGTAAAACCCTTCTCATTCATTTGATTTACATTAGCACCGCAGTCTATGAGTTCGTTCACTACAACATCTTGCCCGTTGTAGCAAGCTACATGGAGAGGTGTATTTCCATAGGCATTTGGTTCATTCATCTATCAGAGAAACAAAGCAAAACAAAACCCCAAGATTAGTTAGTAGGCAAAAACCTGTATTACTGCAGCATTTAGCTATGACAAAGAAACGTCATGACACAACTTTTTCATTATGTTTTGGAACTCTTCAACACCAGAAATTAAAAGCAATTTCTGGATGTAGCAGTTTAACAGAGAAATGTACCGGGGAAGAGTACAATTACCTTATAAGCAAGCCAACCTCCTGCAATTGTCTCCACACCAGTTTCCTGCATGTAGTATGCAACTTTACAGAACACACACATGGAAACAACATCAGCAGTGGCAATTTGCACAGACACTACAAACTAAGCACAGCACGGAGCTCTATCGGTTTCCAACAGCATTTGTGGGCTTCCGTTAAGAACAGAGATCAAAGCGCAGGGGCGGAGTATATTGAATTTTAAGCTGTAGTTACGCACGACATGATAATTCTGATCTACTTCTCAAGATAGAATTTTGGCAGCACCCTCCAGCCCTGTAAGGCTAAAACATGATTCACAATGTACATTTCTTACAGTTTCAGTTTGCTGTTAACATACTTTCTCCATGCAGGTATTGTACCATACAGCCTTTTAATTTGGTTTGCATTTCAATACTAATTTTACCTTCCTTACTGCAGAATGGAAGTTTCTCACAATTTTTTGTATTACCCAAAACTCATGTGGTGTAAGAAAGTCAGTAATGTCTATATTTTACAAGTAACCGAAGCAACACAGTTAATTTCCTGCAGTTCAAAAAGGATTGTGTAGCAAAGCTACAAATAGAATTCCTGACTTCTGATCCAATGAACTAAGAGTGAGAAATACCAAACAAACAAACAAAAATATCTACTAAATACAAATTTACGTCCAAGTAATTGTGCAAAACCTGTAAGGCTCTTAAGTTACCTAGGGGAATGAGGTTTTATAACAAAAAAAACCCCATGTGATTAAAGACCCTTGGAAATACTACTTTCACTATATCATATCCTGCCCCTAAATAAACAGTGTGCTACAAGACTAACAAGAGCATCTCAAACAACAAAAAAAAAATATCACTTTGGTTTTTATTTCCTTACATCAACTCCAAGATCTAGAAGATATTTGACTACACTTATCATCCCACTAGACGCTGCAGCATGTAAGGGTGTATATGATTTCTTGTCTTTGCATGTCACTTCAGCTCCATGGGCCACAAGCAATTTCACAACTTCAATATGACCTAAAAGAATAAAGACGAAAAGAACGATGCTGCGTTTTGTATTAGGTAGCACGAGTTTACAAACTTGAAAATCACAGAATTGTTATAACATGAACAAGCCATTATTCATTTGAACCTAATACGGAAAAGAAAGAATTGTTCTTGTATTCTAATTGTATTGTGACCTATAAAAGCAACATAAAATATTATTTCCATATACCCCTCCAATAACCATAGTATTTATACTGCAAAAATAATCTTGTATAGTCAAATAATAAGATCTTGTGCTCTGCTTACTTCTTGTGTTCTTACTTACTTCAACTGCTAACACTCCCATTAAGGTTTTTAAGAAATTCAGCATAAACTTCAAAATAATTGCACAATATGAAAACAAGAAAATATTCTATTTTTAAAAATATACACCCCCCCAATCCTACTTCCTTTACTTGCAAAGCCTTTACAATGTGGACCCAAATCATACATGAATTAGCAAAGCTTTATTTTCACAACTGACTCAGGCCTCAGAGGAACTTAAGAAAGCACTAACTAGTCCCTTAAGGCACTAGGAGAAGAGGAAGATTCAAGTGGGATAATGGGGAACGGATGACCTGTGGGAAGTTGCAGGTAAAGGAGTGGAAAAGCGAAAGGAGGGCAGGGAGCTCACTCTGAACTAGTGGGCAGCCACTCTCTTAGCCATCTTTGTGGCTGGGCCAGGGTCCCCAACACCACACCACTGCTGCAAAGGGCAATAAGCATTCCCCTTCACCCTGCCTGCATGCTTCCTCGATAGTCTGCATGCAGTTCTGACACTGCATGCTAAAAGAAAAGCAAAAACCCATGTCAGTCATTCTTGCTCAGTTGTCAGTTCAACTGCCAAACAGGGCAATCATTGAAAACACATAAACAATCATGAAAACATCTGCAGAATAAAGGAACACACTTGAATTAAATAGACCACGATACATTTAGTGCTTTACCTTTGTAACTGATGCGTACAGACAGATGTGGGACTCCTTGTTTTACCTTTCAAGTGATACCTTAGTTAAAAAAGGGGTGGGAAGCACACTGAGTACTTCTGCTTATCCAGTCATGTAAGTAAGAAGTATCAAAACCAGCCTTCAGTTTAAGTGCTTCATAAAAAGTGAGGGTCTTTGCTTTCTCAATAACTAAGAGAATTTGCAAAAGTTTGCGTAGGAAGTGTCCACCCGAAGGAATACAAAGTCAGTCACCATGATACCCGTTTTATGCTGCATACCCGACAACACACAAAATGACATTTCACCTAGCTGTACTGATCAGAAACATGGAGTTCAGCAATGTAACATGAAGTGCTGCAATACTTCAGTTCTGAATTACTTCAGTATTGTAGGAAAGAAGAGAAAGAGACATGTAAACATGATAACCATCTTCTGACCAAAATATAATCAGGACAAGAACGAAAACAAGCCCTATATGAGGTAAAAGTACTGAAGATACTGAAAGCAGTGAAAGGATGAGAGATACTGAACACAACAGTGGCAGAAAAACTTTAGAGAGAAGAAAAAACAAAAAAAAAATCCCTGACCTGCATTGAGAACACAAGCAGCAATCAGTGGAAGACACTCAAACAGAAGAATAAGGTACTTGAAGTGGGAAGCGCTGAGGAGACATCCCAATACACTAATGAGGGCAACGCTAGCACACAAGAATGAAAGTCCATTTTAGTCGCAGCATTGCAGCTACACAGCAATGGAGCCGGGTGAAAAGCAGGAAGGAAAGGAAACAATGGATATAACCCTAGGAAGTTATTTATAGTACAGTGACGGAAAGCATAACTTCTTTTTTATTCTGTGGTCAGTTTTATATGATGGAAAAGCTTTAAGGCTTTCTTCGAAGAATTGGAGCAGTATAAAATGGCTCTAAATTGGGGGAGAGAATGCCACACTTGGGTGTTTTTTTTCCTTTTTTGAAGACTTGCAAAAGCTTTTTTTCTGCAAGGATATTTACGTTGACTGACATCAGATAAATCACATTTTTTCCAAAGTGTTCATTAACAGTTTCCTGTTAATAGCCTATGAAGCAGCATCAACTAAAATTGGAATAAATGTAGCTTATCTGAAAAACAGAAGACTTTGCTCTCATCTAGGTGAGCACTAGCCAGACATCTCTGCAATCTCATGCCCAAGTTTCGTTCAAGAAAATTTGCAATAGTCACCTTGCATAAGGTGACAGCCTGTCACAGACACTGCTTTTCATTTGAAAGTAGATTAGAAAATACTAACATAAAATAACACAAAGAACCTTCAACCAATAATGAAGATTGTTCTTTAACTTCTTAATTTCAAGTACTGGTATTAGTACTTGAGATGCAATATCATGCAACGTCAAATTATAAGTTAGAATAGTAACGCTGTGACAATCACTTCATAATTCATTGGCACATCCAAGACTTTTCTTCTTAAGACAGTTCGACACGGTTCTGTTGTTCTTAGCATTTCACATATGGATTTCACAGCCTCATTTTACACTGCTATCAGATTTAGACCTGTGTCGTCAGTGATGTAAGACTAATGTGAAATTGGCCTGAAACACAGCTGTGCAAAGGCAGCAGTTACTAATTCCACTTCAGTGTGAGCAGATCACTTTTACAACCATTGAGAACTTACAAACAAGCCCAATTTTGTAAATGTGTGGGTTTGCATTTATAAAGGCCAAAATTTTTAGTCCTCAGACCAAAGCACATTTCATATAACCAGCGAGTTATTATCAACCCCCAAAACTCAGGGTAAGGTATTTGGCAACTATATTTAAATAGGTTCTGCCCCACATGCTGCTGCTCATTTGTTTTGCTCAGTGTGTAAATAAAAAATTGTATATCCACTTTTAAGTTACTGCTTCCATTTGCTCTTTCCTGGCAAGATTAGGAAACATTGCTTGGATAAAGGTAACAACTCCAAAGCAGTCATGTTACTCAGTGCCACAGAGTAACAGATGAGTTAAGCAGCAACCTTAAGTTTGTTTTTAAGAGCCACCTCCTCACGCATACACATTGCACACCATTACGCCTCTTTATAAGTAATTCTCTCATTCATAACAAAGAGCATTAATACCAAACTGCACATCAAAACATAACAGGAATAAAAAATTACAGGTAATGAAGTCCTGTTTGCCCATTTCATCTTCAAAAAAATTCCCAGGCATACAGATTCATACAATATTGATGCTAGCGCTTTTATTCTTCTCCCTTGGCTGGATAAAATTACAAAGCAATAAACTAAAACACTGAATGACAATCAAGACCATGGAATCATCTTAACTGGCTTCTTCCTGAAATTGACACTGAAACTTAATTGTTCACTGCTTACGTATGACACGTTGCACGTGTTCAAGGGCATTTTTAGACATTTTCTTGAAGTTAGAAGAGGCACTATGTTTTTACGATTTCTGAACAACATATTCTGCAATAACAAATGTAATCTGCAGTTGCATGTGAGTTACTTAGAAACAAAATGATTAGCCAAAGCTAAGAACTCTGTCATTGTCAGCCTAGGACTCTTAATATGCATTTTCTATGATTCACCTTCCAATGGTTTATACTGCTCATATTTTAAATGAAGCTTGAGATACAAAACTCTACTACTTATTATAGCTATGCTGAAGAAAACAACTCCTACCACTTAATAAAATGGGAGTCTGGTAAAAGGCAATTAAGTGCATTACTCTGACAGTACTGCCAGTGCGTTGAACAATACCATGAGAACAACAGTTGTTCACCCATAGAATAAGAATAGCAAGGCAAGATTATGCAGCTTAAGAGATGAAATATTCTTCTTTTAAAATACTATCTCCAAGGTTGGTGTAATGATCTTGTTTCAGGTGCCCCTTGTATTAACTGCTTACTATTTGGCATTATTGCAAAAGTTTTCACCTGTCATTTTTCCTAGAAATACATAAACCCATTGAATGTAAGTCTTGGGTTTTTTTTTACCACCACAACAGTAATCAACTGAAACATGTACATACCCATATATGCTGCCCAATGGATGGCTCGTCTGTCTTTCTTGTCAAATGCATTAATATTGGCCCCTCTAGATAACAGTAAGCTGACCATCTGAGATAGAAAGAAAAGAAATCCATTATTCATAATGGAAAACTCTGCTTAAGTTAGACAAAGAAAATCATAGGAGAAAAACAAATATATGCATTTTCAAAGGATTTCATTGTGTTGTTTTTTTTGAGTATTCCGTAAGGTTGAAAAAATTGGCTGCCCACCTTGGCAGAAATAATGAAGCAACTGTGAGGAACACAACTCTACAGAAACATTTCCCAGTTAAATACAGCAAATCTGTGGAATCTTCGAAATCTTTAGGCAGGCTGTTACCAAGGAATTCACTAAAGTTACTCACTAAAAGCAAGCCTATTATCAACTTGTCTCCAACTACCTATACACAACTAAAACTGGCATTTCTCAGTAGTCATTTTTCAGGGCTTGAAAACGAATGAGTTAGAGCTTATTACAAGCATTTCCTTCACATCTCAGTGAAAACACATTCAGTATGTTCGCTACCTGCTGGAGAGAAAAATACCTTTTTTTCCCATTTAAAATTTATCTATGATTAGTTTAACTCCACTTAACTCGGGCAAATTTGCTTCTGTCTTAAGAAAGGTAAATGCTGCAATAACCTTCCAACTAAATGATGTAACATGTATTTTTCACAACTATTCTGTACACAGCTGCATACAAAAGAAATTCAAATATAAAACAGGCGTTAGTGTATTTTGAGGGGATGTGGGGAAGCATGACTTTAAACTGAGAAACTAAACATCAGAAATATGAGTGACAGAATGACGAGTGAGACACAAGCTAAGAAGAATAACTCTTACCTCAACATGTCCACTGAAGGCTGCATGATGCAATGCTGTTCTACCTGCTCGATCAGACAGATTGACATTGCTTAGGAGAGGCACCAAAGCTTCAGCACATTTCACAGCTTTGTTTGCAGCTGCTATATGTAGGGGTGTCTGCCAGTTCTTGTCACGAGCATTGACATCTGCTGAATGCTTTAACAACACCTGAACAGCATCCTGAAAGCATTTTCAAAAATAGAAGCCACTTAGTAATCATTTGAAATGCCAGCCTTACATCCAAGGACAGTGTAATGGAATAGAACGACTTCCAATTTGTTCTTTTGTGAACATCATCTTATACTTTGGGATTTATACTTAACCATAAATCCAGACTTGGGCATGTTCTCAAGAACATGAGCAATATATTCCCTACAGGGTTCAACTGAATAAACTATTTCCAGGTCTTTTATCCAGTTTCTTAAGCTGGCTGGTAAACTGTTTTGTCATTCACAACTAATTTCCAAAGCTCAATAAACCTCCTTAGGATTTCTTCCATTGTTAAGGATTAGTGAAGTACTATGAACTTACAATGCATTTTCATCAATTTGCCAAGCAAAGATTTTGAACTGTTAGAAATGGCAAAGAGAAGAACAGCTTATTAAATGCACATTTAGAAAACCTCAGATAAAAGGCATGACAGAGCATGGTCACAAAAAGTTTCAACATATACTGTTGCAAAACTCTTGCAAACCGTTTCTAATGTTGCACTGAATTCCATCTCACAAAGATTATTCATTTCCTTTTGTTAGAAGTACAAGCTGTGAAAATTTGACAAATAAGACTGTAATTCTTACAGCAAGATAGATCCCATTAAAATATGTGCACACAATTGGGATGCATTAAAAAAAATGAAATAATCTGTTGGTGGTATCAACATGATGAGGAATACTGCTGCATTCTGCATCAACTCGGCCACCTTACAATTCATTAACTGCCTTCAGTGACTTTCCAGCTCAAACACTTGGCATACAAATAAAGAGTTGGCACACAGAACTTTAAGCATTACCACAGCAAGTAGTTACTGGAAATTTCGAATTACCCTGTGGTACAATAGCTAGGTGTGTTGTACCATCCCAGAAAGTACACCAGGCATACAAATATAGATGCCTGGAGTGTGACAGGAGTCACATGGAGTTGCTTGAACTTGTGCAGTTGATAGCCAAACCTATAATTCCAGCAATTTTGCATGTTTCGATGTCCTTGTTTAATTGCAGCTGTCTTTGCCTCAAGAGTAAGTCCATTCTTTTTACTGAAATAATTATCAAGGGGTTTTTCATTACAGTTTTTTTCATCTAACGGCCAAACCCCGTGTATGTCTGCCAGCTGGAAAACAGCGTCTACATGTATCAACCACGTATGTGGGCTCCTCCGACTAACTGAGTTTACAATAGACAATTCTGACAAGCACTTCTCACTGCCTTTTGGGTAAACAGTCTGATTGGTTTACACGTTTGGTTAGTATTTTGTTTAAAATATTCTACAGTTCAAAAAATATGACCATGGTTGGAGTTCTTGAAGTTATAATTTAGGTCTAATTTGTCTGCAGCACCCCCCTCTGCAAGCATTACTGACAGAAGGAGCTTTTATTGTCCCTCAGCTCTGAAGAATGAAGCATTTGATGCTTTGGTCAGCTCCCAAAGGAGCAGCCTAAAAATACCTCAAGAACAACAAATAGCATTTGGGAATAAGATGTCCTTGAAGATCCTTTTTCAAACACTATTTTGAATAACATGATCTCCACAAACCATAGCTATTAATGCTAGTGACAAAATATTGCAGTTTATCCAGGAAATTCTAAGGTGAAAACTGAAACAAGACTTGCTTAGATAGTTGGCGGACGAAATACTTGAAGTTCAATGCTTATCAAAAGTATCCATCTTCTCAAACAAAAATTTACACAGAATCCGTAAAAAAAAACTTTTTTTTTTTTTGATACATACTGAAACAAGCATTGATTTGACTCAGTCTCTCTAAGGAGACGGTTTTGCATAAACTCTTCCACATAACAAGCTCAGCATTTCTCTCTTTTTATCTTCTACAGGCATTTAAAATTTTTATTAGGACATCAGCAACAGAGGAACAATAACAGAGGCGTTTCTTATGTTACTATATTCTCCCACTGTGTGACTGGTAGACTTCAAAAAAACTTGTCTACATATTTAATTTACAGCTTCTAGGGTGATTCTCAATACTGTCAGTACTCATTAATCACTTTTTTAAAAAAAGATGTTCGCAGGCCTTATAGAACTATTTATTTCTTCAATGCCTGAAGAGACAAGCATGTAAAAAATGAAGAAATGCAAAGATTATGCTATAAAAGCTGTACTAGATTTTAATCTTTGCTTTCATGCTGAATCAGTCAAGTTACCTTAAGAGAAGTAAACTGGACACGAGAACACTGCATGCAGAATCCTCTGCTAGGGAAATGGCAGAGAGCAAAGCTGAGAACTGAAGTGTGTAGTTTTCCCACTTTCTTTCCACTCAGGCACATGAGATATAGATAGATAGATAGATAGATAGATAGATAGATAGATATATGTATGTGTGTATATACACACACAGAGTCTCAATAGGAAAAACAAAGTAGCAAAAACGTTCTGCAATTCCAAACATTTGGAGTAGTTTCACTTTGTAAAAACTGAACAATGAACAGCAGGTAATTAGATATGCCTTATTTTAACACAAAGCAGTCATAAGACCCAAGCATACCTCGCTACAAGATGCCACAGCTCTGTGTAAAGGAGTCAACCATTTGCTGTCTTTGGCATTAACTCTAGCTCCTGTAACAAAAAATAAGAGTAACAGAAATTTATAATACATTTACAGAAAGACTTGAATATTTTCAGTTACAGACATAGGACTGTCTCTGTAGCTACTTATTCTAAGCTCCTTAATACAGCACCATGCCAAAAACGGAAAGGAGTCTTTTCTCCAGCTGAAGAATTCCTTGTACACTGCACCCATACCAGTTTTCCATCAAAGCATACTCATCTTTTTACCCTAGGTAATCCTCTCTCATCTTTTGCACTTCCAAACATAAAAGACTGTTGGGTAGGAAGACCGGCTCCTTGCTGTCATTCAGCAACAAAAATCTCATACTTTCCCACTACAGTTGAACTTATCCATTAAAATAAAGAAAGAGGCTACATTTATTCCCCATGCCTCCAGTTTCCTTGTGGCTGGGGAGCGTGATGTGTTGGTACACAGAATAATGCTGCTGGGAATTTGGGAATGAATCTCTCTACACCACCACGTCAGCAAACCCACTTCAGGATCCCTCTCAGGTCTCCCTTCATAAGCTCAACTGCAACAACCACACCTCTCTGCTTCTAAAAGAATACCTGAGAAACAGCTGTGTCTCCTCCCACCCAAGGAAAAAGGTCTCACAAACATCTGTAAGGGACACAAGCCTGGGTTTGGATGTTAACTTTTTTTTCTTAATAATAAAAAGAAAAGAAGGATTTAGGGATTTTTTCCTGAAGGAAACAACTGAACTACATACTAACTTCCAGTGGTCTTCAACAAACAAGAAAACCTAATGACTAAGCTCAATGATTTAATTTCTTACTGATATACACACGCACATGTGTATACATGTGTGTGTATGTATATATATATATACACACACACACAAACCTGATTAGTGTGCTCTAAGTGACCCTGTCATCCCATTTCCCAAGTTCAAAAGTTTCTGAATGGGAAAAGTCCAAGTCCAGCTGAAGACACCCCCCCCCAGTCTAGCAAAAATTTAAGACACTTATCACAAATATCTGCTTTTGTCAGCCATCTTAAGGACCTAGTGTACTGCACTATACTGTGTACCATAATGTACTGTATCAAATTCTGCACAGAACTTGAGCAAAAAAAGAATGTGAGGAGTCTAGAAGATACCAGATATGTCTTAGGACTTTTGGCAATCCTTCCCAAAAGACAGTAACATGAATGATCAGTAAATGAGAATGTAATAAATATATTTCAAATGTATTTGTAATTTTTGATTGTCTTCCAGGTTGTCAGCCACACCTGGAAGACAAGACAAAAATAAGAGCCAAATGGTACTCCAACCTTCACCTGACTTCATGTGTACAGCCAGCAATCAAGTAACAAAGACTTTCAAAGCCTCATTGATTTCTACTTCTAATTTCAGGATACAAATGTTTTTGAGGCATTTTAAAGGAATTAAAGAAGTTGCTAGACCATTAACCAAACCACCATCCTGATTTTCCTCATGAAAATGTATTTGCAAGATTTGAGATCAAGTCAGATCCACCCAGAAGATGAAGCCTGGGACAGGAGAAGCACCAGGCCCAGCAGAAGGGGAGAAACCACATTTCCAAAGAAGTGGCAGTTACCCAAGCTCTAGTGAGAACGTGCTTAGGGTCCAAGCCGTGTTTATGAGTTCAGCTAAGTTGTTCACTGACCTTTCTGGTACTTTAACACACAGCCTAAAAATCTCCTCAGAAGTGAGCGGGAATAAATACAAAAGATACTGCACAAAAGGTTTTCCCAGTGGTAAATTAATAAAAATTGCTATGACTAGAGGAAAGGAATATCTGAAAGTGTTTGGTGAGAAAGAAAATCAGCATTAGCCAAAGAAATACCTAAGGAAATTTGAAGCATTATCTAAAAGTATCTAAAAGGTCCTCTCAAAAGAACAAAATCAACAACGTCTGCCCCCCACCCTGTAAGTCATCTTCCACTCAAAGAAGCAAGAAAACTAGGTCTAATATATCCCAGTTAAATTAGTGCAATCTGTACATACTAAGATAGATTAACTTTTCAAATGCAGAAAAAAACCCTGTAGATTCTCTGACAAAGTAAAAAATCAAAGCTGCCTTTTGACAAAAGATCTAAGTCTCTGATGGACTTACTTAAGAAACAATCACCAAGTTTGTTTCCCTTCCCCCTACCCCCAAACAACTCTTAAGGGAGTTCCAAAATTGAAAGACAAAGTCTTTAAGTAATAATCAGAACAAGCATGCTACCAGAAAACGCATATGCACTAATAATGTGAGATTCAGGAGTTCTATAGCTCTAGATACGTTAAACAAAGTAGTATTTTAAATTAACAGAGAGATACTTTTTCCTTGAGTTTCTTCAAGAAATGCTGCCAAGAATGATTTAAATTTCATGAACTACCTTGTCCAGACAGCCTTTATCTGAGGACATAACCCTTCTCTCCAGGTTGTTCTTTATTCCCCAGAACATGATTTGGGGAAAATGTTACCATTCCTCCTTTCCCCTTAAGATGCTCTCAAGGAGACTTAAAGCTCCCTCAAACCTATCATACTCCTACCACGCAACAGTGAGGAAGTTTACAGCCTTCATCTGCTGGGCTAAAGCTCTACTCCAGATCGCTGGAAACAAATGTTCGGAAATATTATACCTTTACTGAATACCTGTTACTTAAGAACTGTTTGCTTCAGGGTTTGCTTGAAGACAGTTTGAGCACATGTATGTACATAATTCACTGTACAACACTGCCAATGCAACATTATCTCTGTGAAGCTCAACCTGGTGACGTGTTAACCAGGGCATTTCTCACGTTTCAAATGCCAGTTATGCAGCCATTTGCTCTTTCAAAGCACAGCACAGGGTACTTCAATCCCCAATTTGTAAAAAATCCAACAAAACCCCCACCAAACCCAAGCAACTTCCCCCCCACCCAAACTAGCTCTTCCAGACTTCAGGGGCCTGGTCTTAACATGGTTATTAAAACTGCTCAAATATTTGATTTTTTAGTGTAAAACTTCTTATATTTCTTTTAATGTCGTAGAGCTCACAGGAAAAGGATGTGAGGGCTTGCCAGAGATACAGAACACAATACTGCAACACAAATACCCATCATCACCGCTTGAACTTAAGAACTGATTATGTGAATAACACTCCCCTAAAACTGCATCTTCCAAACCAACTTATTCTTCCATGTTGGTGCACTAAACCGAAATACTAAACGATCTTCCCTTTCATCACCAACTTTGCTAGTATACAAAAAGCAGGATTTTTGCTCTGCAAAAAGGAGGGAAGCAGTGTTACGTATTTTTTCCCTCCCCCCTTGAATCTTATATTACATTTGGCAAAGTTGCATTCATAAGACTGACAATTACAAAGGCATGTTTTGTTTAATAAATCTGTTACAGAAGCTACTGAAAAACTCAGTGATGCTTACTCAGGCAACGAATGACTGGGCATGAAATGCTGCAAGGAACTGCCACACACCTCCTCCTTCACACATAAACTACCACGTAACTACAGATAGACACATTTCAGCACCTCAGTGTTTCTCTTGTGAGGACTTTTGCTGAGACTGTTCCTGAGCACCAAACTTTTCCTATTTGGAAAGGTCCTCAAAGACTAATGAATGCAGTGGCTACATTACTTATGCGTCACTAGTTCGAAATAGATTCAGAAAATAAATACAACAGAACTGACAAGCCATCTTCATCTTCTGTTTGTAGACTGTATTTTTGGACTGATGGTATTTTCCCTTGTTATTGTACAAGATGTGCAAGTGACTGAACAACGTAATGTAAGCAAATAAAGCAGAAGTGTTTCCATCCACATATGCAATACAGACACCTGATGATAAATATTTCAGAGCTTCAAATATTGATTTAGGAGTAAAAGGTGTAAGATTTTCAGATTACATTTTAAAAGCTAGCAAACTTTTCTTAACTAATATACACAAATAATTCCAGGAATGATCTTCACAAAAACTAGGAAGGTCCCAGGTATAAATCACGAAGAATAACCAGCAGTCCTACTATAATTAGATCCTATTTAATTACAGCCTACTATTAACTTGAGAAGTTTTTCTTTCTTAAATGATCCACTTTTTATCTAGAGATGATGATCATGGAAGTACTCTGAGTGACAAGCAGAAATTCTCAGACTACACTGCAGAATGAACAGGAGAAGAAAACTTTAGATAGAAAAATAGGTGAACATTCAGAAGGAAATACAAAAAAAGTTTGTAAAGTAGAAGACAATTTGAGAGATGAATTGAAGCAATCAGTAATAGATATCTAGGTTAATCTCCTATTGAAAACTTCGATACTTGGCAAATTATTGCTTCAGAAATAATGACTAAGACCTTACCAGGAGAAAGCTTCTTATTTCTAAGCTAAATGCACAGTAGAAGATCTATAGAATAGTGAAAAAAATTTGAGTGGGACAGGACTGGAATGGCCCTTGAGCAGCCATAATGATGCGCCAGTAAGTTTTTATTTTTATTGTTTAAAACAAAATAACCAAACAAAAAAAATCCACACACCAAAACCAACACCCCCTTCCCTCATCAAAACAAACAAACAAACAAACACATGGAGATACATTGGCCACAAAACAGGAGGAAAACCACAGTCTCCAGGACTTTGCTGCCTTGTCAATGTAAGAAGTCCATTTCCTTTTGTACCTTCATAGTTACTGCTACATCCCAGCCACCACGTCCTCGAGCTTCAGAGAAGCTGCACAAGGTTCTCTGACTCCTTGAACTACTGAATGTTTCTACCTTTTCTTAAGTCAGCTTCATTTTCTCTCTCAAAGAGCATCAAGGCTACTTTCTTCACAGCAACTGACTGTTACTGCTGCCAGAAGGAAGTTAGGACAGCTCAAAAAAAGAAAACAGCAGCCAACATCATTGTCGAAAGAACTGGAAGCAGCCGAAAGATACAGCTAGTGTAAAAGAAGCCCCTGTGAAATGCCTCTGGCATGTGGCTACATCTGCAACCCAAACAAAGGCAGCTTCATGCGGCTGTTATAACCTTTCATCAGCTGAGCTGTGTGACTGTCATTGCATGTACTTTAATACTTGCATAGCTTCAGAATTAGACGAAAAACATAGGTAGAGCGGAGTTAACACTGGAGAGTCTTTACTATCCTCCAAAATCTGTTATTACTATAATCATAGTTATTCAGCGTCAGCACAATTCTTACATTTTCCAGCTGACCCAGAGGAAAGCACAACAAAAACTCAAGGGCTGCCAATCCTTAATGAGAGCGAGTTTCACAACACATTCATGCTGGGCTCCATGCAGTGAAAATTTTGGGTTAAATAAACAGAAATGTGTCGTTAGTATTTAAGTATCAATCCAATACACTAACTAAAACTGTCAAGAAGAAAACACATAATTCAGATGTTTCTTTTCGTGAACTGCACTAATTTCAGTGAAAGCAGTAACAGTCTGCATGGCATTTTAAAGAAAACATAAAAATATGACTCAAAAGATGATGTTCTGGGATCACATTAATCTGTTCTGCTCTTCCTGTGTCACTTGCCTGCAGAATAGACTCTGATGGCATTAGAAGAAAGCATAGGACAAAGAATGACTCTTTATAAAGCCTCCCCACAACAGTTCACATGCAGGACTTAACTGAAAGAAGGGTTTGATTTTTTTGATCAGGACTTCTTCAAAAGAACAAAAAGTTGGACATTCAGTTCAGTAAGCCTTAATTATTTTACTTTTCTACTTCTCAGTAGTTTGCCGTCAACTGTCTACACAATTAAAGTCACAGAATCATAGAATGATAGAATGGTTTGGGCAGGGAGGGACCTTAAACATCATCCAATTCCAATGCCCCTGCCACGGGCAGGGACACCTTCCACTAGACCAGGTTGCTCCAAGCCCTGTCCAGCCTGTCTGAATACTGCCAGGGATGGGGCAGCCACAGCTTCTCTGGGCAACCTGTGCCAGTACCTCACCTCTCTCTTAATAAGGAATGCCTTCCTTATATCTAATCTAAATCTCCCCTCTTTCAGCTTAAAACCATTCCCCCTTGTCCTATCACTACATGCCCTTGTAGAAAGTCAGTGCAATTATGCAAAGCAGACAGATGTGTTTGTGCACAGGGATGCATGGTTGTGCATACATCATAAAATACAACTGTGATGTGTGTTACGACTCTTCACAGAGTAATACAAAAGAAAAAATGTTTCTAAAATGATGATTCTCAAGTGACTAAAACATAAACCTTTGTTCCTTCATTCCATATACTATAAACAACCATCTTCACACCTCTTATTTACTATTCATCTCCTTACCTAACAAATTTAAGAATGCTAATCGCTTATCTAGGTGCAATCTAACAGGGAGATATGATTTGAATACTTAGACTTCCACAGACCACAGTGGTTTGACAATTTGCTGGCAAGATGTTCACATCCTCAGGGGACAAGTTTATTAGTGTTCAGAGAAGATCAGTGTTTCAAGATGAAGAACAAAAGGCAATGTAAATGCCCCAGCCCCAAACTGGAGCAATTTTCTCTGCTGTTCAGGATCTGTACCCAAACCATCACCTTCAGGCCCCTTGCCCAGGTGAAAGACTACAATAGGAGAGGTCACAGGGCAACCCTGAGGTTTGGTGGGAATGTATCTCAAGAATTCAAAAACTCAGTAAGTATGCTTGTAAAACTGCAAACTTACTCCACAAAAGCCTGCAAATAGGCTGAATCAGTTATATCTTCAGAGTGTGCAATATAGGTTGCTTACATCTATAGCAAAGTAATATAAAGATATTGTAACAGCAACATATGATTCAAAATACATACTTGAAAGCAACGTGGACCCCCTGGAGTGGCATAGAAAAGATATTCCAATCAAATAAAAAAAACCCCCTGTGTCTAGGTAACATAGGATACACACTTTTTAATACAAAATAATGAGAAAGAATCATGTAAGAGCCACTGAGTAGCAGAAAGATTAATACTGACTTCAGTCATTTTGAGGTCCAATTTAAAGAAAGAATAAAAAAGGCAAAGCAAACAGTCTTCACAGTATAGATTGCACAGAAGGAAAACTGTAAAGTGGTTCCCAATAACATTCCAGCAAAACTGTATTAGAGGACATTACAAGTAGCAAAGCCAAGCTCTCACAAGGTGAGAAATACTAGGATGAAAGTAGTCTATGCTTCTTAGTTCAATCCCTTGTGCAAACCTATTACATTAGGGCAATTAAATGCCACATCCAAAATCTTTACTGCACAGAGGAGACTGCTGTTCAGAAATGTTATCTATTCAACGAACTATTTTCTCATTGTTCAAAAAGAGGTCCTGCAACACAGCAAGCATTCTTCAAACCTTGCTGTTGTAACAGATGTTCTTTATTTGCTCCCTAATGCTCATCTATTAGGACAAAATGTAACATTATACATCTGTCTCAAAGAAGAGATCTGATTTCCAGCTGAAACACAATAGATGAGTTTTCCCTATCCTATTTTTCTAGTTTTCCTATTTATGAAATGGAGAGGATAAATACACTTAACCTCTGTGCCCCATCTTTTAATTGAGAGAATTAAAAGAAAAGTCTTGGCTTGCGCATTTTGAGACACCTAGACCTGATTTCTCAGAGAAGCAGCTGGTGCAGCACTTCAAATACAGCTGCGAGCACTCACACTTCACCAACCCCAGAGATTTTAAATCCAGCATTCAGAAATGAGGAAGACTCAATTGGTGACTGCTTTTTAAAGAGACTGGTTTAAGCTGCTTGCCTGAAATCACAGCTTGCAAGCAGGTAATATACAAATCAGTGGCCAACTACAGCACAGGCTTTCAAACTCAACAGCCTTAACATACAGACATCACTTTCTCATCCTGCCATTAATGCCCCTCTTCATTCACATACAGATGCATCAACAACTGGCATCTGTGCCTCCTTCACTGTACCACCCCGATTCATTCCCAGCACAGCCCCCCCTCTGTGAAATTCATGAGGCTGTGCTTTTACAGCAAAGCACAAACATGTAATTGAAGTCTGCAGCACAGCACATGAGCGCAGTGAGGTTAGATTGATATTGCCTGTACAATTCACAGCTTTTGAAGATTTTGCAACTACTGAACCCGTTGTTTTGTGTAAGTAATATTTTTTTAATGAAAATCAAGATTTATCTGAGACTTATCAATGCCTCCCAGTCTTCCTGAACAATCTACAGACACAGCAGCACTCCACAACCTCTCCATCACACAACAGCTCAACTTGGACTATTCATACAGCCCTAATGCTGAGTTCTTCACTTCCCTCCTTTGCTCACCCTAGTGACAAGTTATCCCTAGGCTATGTGCCCAAATAGCATGATGTACCTTTCTTCCCTTGCTGCCATCCACCAATCAGCATCTTGTTTCATTAATATTTGAACTGGAATCTTGCTCCTTCCGGAAGCCCTTTGTCCATGAGAGGTATTTTCTCCAATCACAGTTCTGGTAACTGGACTCTATTCACCCAAAACAATCAGAAGCTCCACTCCCAGAAGTACCTGACTACAACTTTTCAATGTTTGCACATGGCTAGTTATTTGGGGATTTTATTCAATTTTGTTTTAAATCGCTGTGAAAACTGAAACAAAAGGAAATATCTTTGCCAAATCCAAGATCTCTCTTCAGAAGAAAGGGATCATTATATATTTTCAAGAGTGACCAGAACTTGTTTTTTTTCTTGACAGGGAAAACCAGCACCTTCTCAGCAACACAGGTGAACTTTTCTGGAGAAGTTATGACTACAGAATACTTCCACGAGAAAAAAACCCAAACAAAACACCACCATAATGTGATTCTAATTAATTATAAGTATATATAATTATATATAAAGAGTAA
>NW_009943916.1:0-214 GCF_000696875.1 Nestor notabilis
GCAGGAGCCGGAAATTCGTGCTTAAAGCGACTGGCCCGACCCAGCCTACAGCGGGCATGCTCAAAGAAGCATACGATTGATAATTTAGGTGGGAAAGCGAGGAGCGAGCCCAATACAAGTGGCACCGTTGCGGAGTTCTCCATGTGCTAAAGAGGCCCAGGTGCAGTTTTTGCTCCTGGCTATTCGACTGTTGCAGCAGGAGCAGGACGTTCGT
>NW_009943917.1:0-19734 GCF_000696875.1 Nestor notabilis
TATATATATATATATGTATACTCTTCACTTTCATCTGGAGGACTGAACTACTGTAAAATTCATCCTGCTTTCTGTCATGCTTTGTATATATATATAAAAGGTTATATATAGCATCTTTTCAATGCTTTACAGTCCATTTACTGGTTCCTGAACAAGTAGTGTTTGGAGGCTTTGGTTCTTTCTTTGCTAGTACTTCGAAGGTGGCATTTTTTTTTGTTTTGCATCTGTAGAAAGTCTCCTTTCCTTAGCATTTTATGCTAAATGTTTAAAATTATTTTTGCCTGTGTTTTCATGTGGGAGGCAGATGTCATTTGTTTACCTTCTTAGCTACTTTTTGAATACAAGCTTTTGTTACAGCAGCTGTGAGTTGGCTGCAGAAAGATAGAGACAAAGTCAGTGTCCAGTGTAGTGTTAAGTCTGAAGACTTTTTGTTACAGCTTACAGTAATATTTCTAGCTTTTGTAGTTAATAATGTAACAATGTGCTCTTTAAAAATAAATTTAAGGTTCTTTGATTTGGTGTGAATTTTGGTGAAACTGATGGGTTTCAGACACATTTTTACTGTAGGGGTGATGAATCTGTTTTGGTAGATTAAACCATGGGAGTATTTAAAGGGTCTGAAAAGTGTGTCTTGGAAGTTTGTGTTTTCCACCAGTCTAAAAGGGTCATTTTTAGGGAAAAGAATTCTCAAAATCCTTAAGGAGCGTTATTCAGCGCTTTGCTCCCAGCCTCTTACAGCAGCCCCGTACCAAATACACCATTTTAGCATGTAAAAGCTATAATTGTAGTATTACTCTTTGCCCTGAGAGGCTATCCTAGTATTCTTTAAAACAAAATTATCCAAACCCATTTGCTGCCTTGACAAGAAAGCAAATGCACAATGTAAGTATTTAAGTACTTTAATTGTCATGTGAAGTATAGGTGATCTAGTTTAATGCTTAAGTTGAAAGCCAGGCTTCTTGTGTGAGCTGAAGTAACTGTGGCCTGGGGGTAATGATTTGTCTAGACTTGGTAACTTTTTCTGCTCAGTTATTCATACTAAACTTAATTTTATTATCCCACAATTGTGGCTTTGGGCTACATTAACTGCATTTTTTAAATTTTTTTTTTATTTTCCTCTGGAAGAAAGGATACTGGATTCAGGATTGTGAACTATAAGCAAAAGTGAAGGAAAAAGAGTCACGTTGGCAATGATTTTTTTTTTTTTTTTAATTTTTTTTTTTTTTTTGGTGCATTGTCAATCCACTTGACCATTCATGAGAATGTGGGAGATGCTCAGATTTCCTCTGAGATTCTTTTAGAAAAAAAAAAATTACTGGGTAAATAAGCTACAATGGTCACTTGGGTGGTTTCTTTGCCCCAACATAGGATCAAGTAATTCAGTGTTGTTCTTCATGAAAGTTTGCCTACATCCTTGAAAAATCATTCAGAGAGAAAGGTTCAATCTTCTGATTTTATTCTCAGTTTGGTTTAGGGTTGGGGAGCTCAGTAATAATATGCCAACCTCATGAAGTTTAAGCAAGTCAAGTGGAAGGTCCTACACCTGGGTTGGCACAGCTACAGGCTGGGCGGAGAAGAGATTCAAAGCAGCCCTGTGGAGAAGGACTTGGGGGTGGTGATTGATGAGAAACTCGACATGAGCGGGCAGTGTGCGCTTGCAGCCCAGAAAGCCAACCATATCCTGGGCTGTATCAAAAGAAGCATGACCAGCAGGTCAAAGGAGGCGATCCTGCCCCTCTACTCTGCTCTTGTGAGGCCTCACTTGGAGTATTGTGTCCAGTTCTGGTGTCCTCAACATGAAAAGGACATGGAGCTGCCGGAACAAGTCCAGAGGAGGGCCACGAGGATGATAAGAGGGCTGGAGCACCTCCTGTATGAAGACAGGCTGAGAAAGTTGGGGCTGTTCAGCCTGGAGAAGAGAAGGCAGCGTGGAGACCTCATAGCAGCCATACAATATCTGAAGGGGGCCTACAAGGATGCTGGGGAGGGACTCTTCATTAGGGACTCTAGTGGTAGGACAAGGGGTAATGGCTTTAAACTTAAACAGGCGAACTTTAGATATAGGGAACAAGTTCTTTCCAGTGAGGGTGGTGAGGCACTGGAATGGGTTGCCCAAGGAAGTTGTGAATGCTCCATCCCTGGAGGTGTTCAAGGCCAGGCTGGACAGAGCCTCGGGCGACATAGTTTAGTGTGTGGTGTCCCTGCTCATGGCAGGGGGGTTGGAACTAGATGATCTTAAGGTCCTTTCCAACCTTAACTATTCTATGATTCTGTGATTCTGTGCCCTGTCCCAAGAAAGCATCTAAGTGTTTGCACTAATCATTCTTTCCTTCATTAATGGCCCAGTGCAGAAGTGGTTCAAAAAGTGGGAAAACATCCATTACAAAATACTAATGGTTAAAGTCTGATATGCCAAGGTGCTGACCAGAGCAGTGAGTGGTAACAATGGAAGTCCATCACAGAAAGTCTACTCTGTTGTATGAGTGAAAACGTGATTGATTTTACCTTCTGAGATGTAACCATATCTCTTCAGTTGTGCTTTGTGCACAGTGTTTTGCTTTCCTGTGCCTGTGCTCTGAATGAAACAACTGGTAGAGGTTTCTTTTGTTTTGGTGTGTTTTGTTTTTTTTTTTTTTTTTTTTTTTTTCTCAAAAGCCACAAACCACTTATAATTTGCTTGGAATCTAACCAGTTATGTTTTAGTGGCTGTGCTCTTTGGCCTCATAGAGTCCCCTCTTGAAATATGTGCAATATGTTAACAATAAAACAAATAAAACATAGTTAACAAAAGCAAAAAAAAAAATGAAAACAAAAGAACCCACCCCCTCCCAAAAAAACAACAAAAAACCCAAAGAAAACCAAAACCCCATAATCAACCCAAACCAAATAGTAATAACCTCCTCAATGGCATAGCAGCTGACCTAGAGTAGTAGTTTTGTAGCTATCACTCTACAATATAATGGTTTTCATGAATGTAGGGCTCTCTAAATCTAGAATTTAACTTTTGAAATCTTTGTTTCTAGAACTTAACTAAGCTCAATGTATTTCATGTTTATATGGTGGTGTATAAAACAAAACAACTGCCACTTCGGTGGGTTTTTTTTTTCCCCTCTTTTTAGCTGGTGAAGCTTTGTATTGCAATGATTGATACCGGGAAAGCATTCTGTACAGCCAACAAGCAGTTCATGAATGGAATTCGAGACCTTGCACAGTATTCCTGTAAAGATGCATTGGTTGAGGTAAGTTCTTTAAGACGTGAAAATGGAAGGAGAAAAGTGTACCTGAAAAAAGGGGTAAAATATAACAGTTGGCAAGAGAAGTATTTGAAGTTTGTACTATTACTTGCCTTTTTATTCCTTTTTCTTCACCATGTCTTTTGGCTGTGGTGCACTGCAAGTGTCTGTACTGTTTAATTTCAGCTTTAATCTGCAATGGAAAGGTTTTTCCAAATTCCAGAAAATGTGTTTTAGGTTAGGAATTATCATCTTGGGACGAGTGGAAAAAGGTTGAAGCTATGAATGTTGCTCCAATTTTGCTAAAGTTCTAGTCATGGTTCTCTGCAGCAAAATTTCCCCTTTTCTCTTGGGTCCTGGAACTGACATATACTAATATATTGAAATTCAGATTTTAAATGTACAGAGCCCCCTTTGATGTGTAACCTCAGACTGCTGTTGTTAGGCTAATTTGGAATACCTAATATGTCTATTACTTTAAATGAGGTATAAAATTGTATATATTGCAAAATACAATATGCAGGTATAATTATTATGTGCACGTTTGTGTATATAATCTGTAATGCATGCTATGCAGTAGAACATCAATTACATGTATGCATCTTCATGTGCTAGTTGGAATAGATAATGGTGCAAACTTCAGTATAGTCTGTGTGCAACTGAAACTGCTTTTGTCTGGAAATTTACTTGCTAGAAATACAGCTTAAGCAGTTTTCCAAACGTATTAGGGGTCATTGTTTTCTGACTGTGTTTAAGACATTGATTCTACAGATTGATGTTGCTAAGCACATCAGCTGTGAGGCGGTAGTTCCTACAGTAAATATGTGTGTACTGATGATTACAACATGTTAACCAGATTTTTGGAGTTAGAGTATTAAACATTAATAAGTACTGTAATATTGAATATTTTAAGTTAATACGTGAAATTACGTGAATTTCCTGTAGTTTAGTCGACTTAATTTTAATTTTTCCTGTTGTGCTTCCATTTGACCCTTTATATATAGGTAGGTTAAAGCTTATAGCTTTACAGGTTTACTTGATATTACCCTCATTTTCTCCTTCTAGCATGATGGTTTTGGTTAACAATCATGCTGAGGAAAATCAATTCACAGGTTCTTTTCAGTAAAGTTGTAAACCTCTGAAATGTTGCTTTTGTGACGTGTGTTTGGTAGGGTTTAACTTTAACCACTTTGGTTTTCTCTTTACAGACCAGCTTGACGAAGTTCTCTGATACCTTACAGGAAATGATCAATTATCACAATGTAAGTATTTCTAGTTGAAATATGACACTTACTTCCAGTTATATTTGATAACAGAATAATGCAAAAGCATTACTTTTTGGTAGTACTTGCAAAGTCATGATTTAAGTGGTATTGAGTACCTCTCATTTTATACTTGTAAATATTTTATTTATATTTTGATTATGAAGTATTTATAAATATCCCCTTTTCTGCAGTTTTTTTTTCGTTTGGAGTTTAGCTTTGCTAAAACCCAGTCCTGTAAGGCAGGTTAAATACTGGGTTGGTTTATCAGTTTTAATCAAACTGATGGGCAGCAGTGACAAACTGTGAGCATATTTCTTTGCTGGACTGAAATAATGATTACCTTTTCCATAATTTCTACTTTTTTCTCATCCTTTATAATGCACAAAATGAAGCACGTCTGATTTGTGTGTAGTTTTCTCTTTGGAAATAAGACAGATTTAGACAAGACTAGGGAAAGGAGAAAATGCTAGGTTTTGAGACTAACAGTGTTTTTTTAGCATGTCATATGTCAGCAGAAGGCTCAGTTTTGCCTGGATTGAAAACTAACATTTTTTTATTTTTTATTTATTCCCTGCTCTAAAGACTTTAGCCTTATATCCTGAAAGCCAAAGGGATGTGTTCATTGTTCTGTTTTATTCCTTTCTTTTGGCCCCTACCCCTTTTCTTCCATTTTCCAGCAAGTTGCTAGAAACCAAATGAAGCGTCTTCAAAATGCTGAAAATATGCAGGGCACTTAACTTTGTTTGCTTGTTTTTAATATGTCTCTAGGAGTCTAAAATGTAATGAGATACAGAGAATGTAGTTCAAACAGCTTCAGCTGAAATTAAGTTTGTTGGCAGCCTGTGTTCAAACTCTTCATATTTCTTGCTACTGGTTATTCTCTTAACCATGTCTTTGCTATATCGTGTGCTCTTTGACACATCTGACCTAGGTCCTGCATTCTTGCTGCTGTTATTGTCCTACATGATTGTGGCTTGCAGTACTTAGGTAAAATTTGGCACAGTACAGCGCTCTCTCCAGGGCAGTTTTAAGGCAGAAAGCAAAGAATAAACTGTATTAAAAGAAGATTTCTTTGCAGATCTATGAGTTCTATCCTGGTTTGGGTTGTTTGTTTTTTTCCCCTCCGCTTTCTTGCTCTGTGCATAGTGAGTGGCTTTTACCAAAAGACACAGTCATAAGAAATGAGGCATGCTACAGCATTCTGATGAAGAGCTTTGGCAGACATGTTGCAGTCCTGTGCTGCTTTTGTGAGTCTGTTTAATTCAGCAAGACTTTACTAGCTCAGAGTGTCAGCTCTGTTGTTGATCAAGTTGGCAGGAGAGCCATCAGAAGAAATTAGAGGAAGAAAGAGGAGAGGCAGGCTTCCTGCAGAGGAAGGTGGGAAAAGGTAGGAGATAGTCCCACTGAAATTTGGATGGCTGTCACCTTTCTCAAATAAGGCTTTGCTACAGATAAAAGAAAGAGCGTAGATTTAGATTAGATATTAGAAAAAAATTCTTCACTATGAAGGTGGTGAGACACTGGAGCAGGTTACTCAGAGAGGTTGTGGCTGCTCCATCCCTGGAAGTATCCAAGGCCAGGTTGGACAGGGCTTTGAGTAACCCTGTGGAAATTGTCCCTGCTCGTGGCAGAGGGGTTGGAACTAGATGATCTTTAAGGTCCCTTCCAACCCAAACCATTCTATAATTCTATGAAATAAGGCTAGAAACCAGACTAATGCAGCATCTTCACTGATTCAGCCGTGGGGGAGTAGCTTTGACAACTTACGGCAAATCGCAACTTTCTTAGACTCGGTTTGGAGTATGTGAAAGGCGATGTGTTGGAAAGGCTGTAAATCTAATCAGATCGTGATCTGGGCACTTTTTTCTGTTCTCTTGGGAAAAACTCTGTATGTATTTTTCTGCCTAGCACTTTTTTCCTCTGCATTACTGTAAGGAGAATTGCAAGGCTTATATTTCTGGGAGTCCACTAATCATCTCCCATCTGGTTATATGCTTTTGGTATTGATCTTGATTGGTGTATTCCTCAGGCACTGGCAAGCTTAAATGTCAGCAGTGGGAGTAGTCCCGGCATGACTTCCAGCTTGTCAAGAAGTTCTTTATCTATTCTAGTTGTCTGTTTTTCTGTTTTCCTAAAGTGGGAATACAAACAGGATCTTCCATATGGGATGACTTGGGTTGGAATGGACCTCAGAGTATGTCTGGCTCTACTGTCTGCCTGTATCAGGGTCACCTCTGGTGTTGGAGCAGGTTGCTTAGGGTTTTACCCCATTTGGTCTTGAAAACTTCCAAAAATGGAGACTGGATGGTGGATATAGTACCACTGTTAATGAGTGATTTAAACTCAGTTATGTTTTCCTTCATTCAGTGTTTCTCAAAAAGAGAAACAAGGTGGTAAGGGCTTTGCTGTCAGTGCTTGGCATTGCATGGCTTGTCATTCCCAAATTTTTTAATGGGGAAACTAAGACAGAATTTTTAAAGAAAACATTGTTTGACCTGAAACTTTAAGTTCTTGACTTGCTTTTTCAATAAAATTAATTAACACTCAAATATCTTTACCTTTTGGAAGAGCTTCTGTACAGTTGGGCCAACTGCTACTTATGTATATTCTTTCAACTCTTTGTATTTTTTTGTGATAATGCCTTGTATATTTCCACAATGCAGAATGGGAGGTGTAGAGGAGTTGGAAATTAAGGCAGCATTTGTGGTCTGCACAATGAGAAGTGGCAAAGGATTTGTCCCATGGCCATTGACCTGTTCCATTCTGTCCTTAAACTCAGAGGGCAGACATGAAGCTGAAGGAATGTGCATTTTCATTCCTCAATTAGAATTTCTGGGGTCAAAAGAGAAAACGCAAGTTGTCTAACATTCAGGTGTGCTTTGGCCTTGGAAATGTAACAAATTTCCCATGCTTTATGATTTGAATTAGTAGATTATATTCTGTGCTACCTCCCACCCTCAAGCCTCACCAAATCATAAGAAATTTGAGAAGCATGGTTCAGAACACTTAATCTTAGCAAAAGAAGCAGCTATTCTTCTTAGTTCAACAGGGTGTTTGGGGGTTTTTTTACAAACATGTAAAGGAGACATACTCATGTATGTTACATTTTCAGCATTAATTTCAGTCTTGGGTTTTTTTGCCAGGGCTTAAAGGCATATTCTTTCTGTGGTTTCATTTGTCTTTTAGTAGTTGGTTAAATTGTGGAAGTCTGTAAGAATAAGAAAAGTAGTTATTTAACATTCAAAATTGTAGGTTCAAGGCTGTTAGTACAGTAATATTCTTGACTGTTTAATAATCATAATAAACATGTTTTACGAGAATGGGCATGTCTTGCATTGTCAGGATTAGAGAATAAGATGCCAGGAGTTATTGTCTCTCCTTATAACCACAGTCTTTTAAAAAAGACCAGCAGAACTTGTTGGCTTTGTGTTATTTTTTCTATTTTATTCCTTATAAAACTACGTTGAAGGGTTTTATCTTCTAACATTAGACACACATTTGATTTAATTATAATTCCTATCTAATTCTGCATAGTAACTGTGTATATCTAAAATGGAAAGTTATGAATACCTGAAAGTTATTGACCTACATGATAATGCTTTTCTTTCAGATCCTGTTTGACCAAACCCAAAGATCAATTAAAGCACAGCTTCAGACTTTCGTTAAAGAGTAAGTTAATTTGCACTTATAGTGGGGAAAATTATAGGTAAAATAGAATTTTAAAACATCTGATTTGAGTGAGTTGGTGAAACATCTTTCCTGAAAATGGCTAGCCATGAATTGAGAAGTGCGTATTAAGGCTTGTCAAAAACCATCCCAAATCAGTAAGGCTTTAGTTCGAGCTGCGGAGATGTTGAAATAGTATGAATTACTGATCTTAATTACATGTTGTCATTGTCTAAGCTTAAAAAAGTGCTTACCAAAGCTTTTCCCCAGTACGCATGAGATGCATTTATTTAAATTTTGATTTTGTCCTTTCTTCAGAAGAGAAAGAGAGTGAAGCTTCTGTCACACTTTGTATGGTTTCCATTTGTTCCAAGCCTTTATTGAAGGACATGAAAACAAAGATAGCTGTAACAGTCATGAGCATGGTTTGTCTAGTTTATCTTTAAACACTTTTTTCATACTTTAGAATTAGTTACACATCTTTCCTTTCCCTTTAGAGATATTAGGAAATTTAAAGATGCTAAGAAACAGTTTGAAAAAGTTAGTGAAGAAAAAGAGAATGCTTTAGTGAAAAATGCGCAAGTTCAAAGGAATAAGCAACACGAAGTAGAGGAAGCAACCAATATTTTGACTGCAACACGGAAATGTTTTCGACACATAGCTCTGGATTATGTTCTTCAGGTAAGTGCAGCAATAAAAGTTATTTTTCAAAACTATCTGTTACATGTAGTTAGAGATCTGTCCTTTAGAAGTTCTTGCTGTAAGCTTCTTAAGCTATGGGGATTCAAGTGAAAAAGGAATAACTATGTCTGCAAGTAATTTCTTTTTTTGAATGAAATCTAAGCAAAATTAATTTACATGATGCATTCTTATTGTTCAATGCTTCGTTATTCAGTGCTGTTGCTGTAATGACACAGTTTAATTTTCAACTTGAACATTATTTTTGAGAAAGCAGTTTTTGCCTGATACTTACCTAAATGTATTTCATTGGCTATGCTGTAATTCCTTGTATCTTTGAAGTAAAAACTATAACCTAGCCTAGGAAATGCAAATTACTTGAATAATTCTGTTTATAGAATGTTGGCTAGTACTACAATTTCAGCTGTTTGCATTGGGTTTTATTTAAGAAATCCTATTTATCTAGAAGCCTTGGAGTCTGAAATTGTGCCACAGGGGAAATCAAGAACGTGGCTACTCTTTAGCCTTTTAATTCATGTCTCCTAGAGAATGTTGAGAGAGGTGTTCTTTGTCCTGCTACTTTGAATCCTGTGAAATACTAACATATTTTCTGTTGATACTTGTCATTCATCTATTTCACGGTTACCCACAGCTACAGCTAAACAGATTGTTGCAACTTGGGTGGTACCAGGGGTTGGGGACTCCTGAATGGGTCTTGGGTTCTCCTGTGATCAAACACAGAACAACCCGTTAAAATTATGTTGATTTTATATTGGACGTTATCATCTTGATTTTTGACAGTTGGGTCAGTTACTTAAAGCTTAGTTAACTGTTCTTTAAATCACATGTACTACCTGTAAAGTGAAGCAGAATTGATCATATCAGCCTAGGCATATGCATGGATATGGTGGTCAGTGGTCCACACTGAACTCCCACCTTTTGAACACTAAGGACAAAGTTCATTTTGATGCTTAAGAAGTCATGGGAATTACGTACCACTTAACTACTTGTACTAAGATCAAATAGTAATGGGGGGGGAAGCTGGCAGTCATTACTTTGGGCCAGTTCATTGCATATGCTTTGAACTGCAAATTATTTTTTGCCTCCTGGAATTTGTATGTTCAAAGTATGAGCAGTTCCTGTGATAAAGATGCATGTAAAGTAACAAGGAAAAGTTTCAGCATCTCGTAATTAATGGGGGCTAAAATGAATTCAGCTTTAGGAATTCTTTATACTTGGGTGACTCTTTTCTTCTGGAACAGTGGTTTCACAACTATGGTTTCTTTGTAGTTATATTGGCTTTAAAGTGTATTTCAAAACCTTGGCTTTCACTCCCCCCCCCGTCCAGGGTTTGTCCTATACAAACTAATCTTATTTATTTTTTCTTCAGAAAGTTTTCCAAAATACTGGCTGTTTTGAAGTGCGATCTGGTTTTGATTATAGCTTCAGTAAAATTAGTTCTTTTGCTGAAATTTTAAACTGATGCAGAGGTGTTAAATTACACCACCATGCATGTTTCTGCTAAATGGGGCTTTTAAAGTGAACTCTGTAGTTCTGGATGACAGCCTTAAAGATTAGGGAGCAAAGAGGACAGAGAACTAGCTGAATGCAAAGTAACACGTATTTTTTTCTGTATAATGTGAAATGATTTGAGCTCTAGGGCAAAACCATTGGTCAGTGACTTCAGTTAGCTTAAAAATGCAGGTATGTATAAGAAGTTACCTACTGAAGCTATTATGATCTTGCTTATTTCAGAGGCTGGGGCTGTATCCCAGTTCTGGGACACTTTCGAAAATGTCAGTGTAGGGGAAGAATAAACATGCCCCTGTCCTTTCTTCCCCCCTGGCAGGAGATGGCAGTGGAGTGGAGTACAGCTTCTTTAAGAAGTTGGTGGGCTGGGTTAGCTCATACTGTCAGAAAGGGTATTTCAAAAATGTTGAATTCAGTCTCTTAAAAGGTATATTATATTACTTCTAGCTAGCATGTGATGTCTTTTATTTTCCCTTCTGATATATGAAAGTTGTGTCTACTGCTGTGAAATTCTAGCTTTGCAAGCTTTTTCTGATTGCATTACTTCAATATAATGACAAAACTAGTATGCATCTTCTTCTAAATGTCCTTTGTGAGGTCTGATATGGAGGTATGTTCTTCCAGTGTTCTGGGATTTGATATGATTGTTTGGAAGTAATTTGTAGTTTACTTCTGTGGGGAGAATTTGAAAGTAGAATAAAATAAGTTACTTGTTTGCTTGTGTTTTTTTTTTTTTTTTTTTTTTTTTGTTGTTGTTGTTGTTGTTTTTTTTGGTTGGGATTTTTTTTCCAGATCAATGTTCTTCAGTCTAAAAGAAGAGCAGAAATCTTGAAATCGGTAAGATATACTTTATTTTCTGTGTAGCAAATATTTGAATACATCTGAAATGAAAAGTGTGATTGAAAAGCAGTATATTAAAAATCTCGTCCTTTGACTTATCAAAACATTATCAGTACATTTGCTGTACAGTCAGTTTGGCCTTTACTAGAAATGCTTTACTGTTTTTGGTAGTCCTTTTGGTTCAGATTTGAACACTTGAAGATTTTCACTGCTATTGACTCTTTGGTATATGTTCCATGGTTAAAATCAAACTTTGTCTGCCAAGAATTCTGTTGTTTAGGTCTGCTGTATTAATGTATAAACAACAAGTACTACTTAGAATCTATTTGAAGATGGATTCAGCTCTTTCTACAAGAATGGTATTTCTTTATGTTCATAAAGGCTGTGGCTTTGGGTCATTATTAAATACATTCTGTAGCCCTTCTGTAGTTAAACAGGAGATGATAAAAGTTCCACGACACCCAAATTAGAAGTAATTTTCTGCCCTTAAGTAGATTTTTTTTTTTTTTTTTTTTTTTTGTTTTGTTAATGGAGTTAATCCTGTTAACTAACATTTAAGATTTTTGGCTTGGTTCTTTACATTGCATGTTTGTTTAAAACATTAGAAGCTCTGTGAGATGTTGATGTAAAATTGCCAGGACACAAGAAAGAAGAAATTAAGCCTGGAACTGTATTTTAAATTTGTTTACGCAGACTAGTTAAGCAATACACTTATGTGATAGCTCATAAACATTTACACTTGTAAAAAATGTATTTTTTCTTTTTTCTTTCTAGATGTTATCATTTATGTATGCCCATCTGGCTTTTTTCCATCAAGGCTATGATCTTTTTAGTGAACTTGAGCCTTACATGAAAGATCTTGGTGCACAGGTAACCAACTACTTAAATTCATAACTGTATGCTGGAATGGATGAAAACTTGATATATGAGTATATACTGGGTACATTATAGATCTATTCAACAAAAAGGGGACTGTGGTATGGTAAAGGCAAAGAATTAAAAATACATTGTGATTTAAATGAATGTAGTTAGAAACTGAAAGTTGTTTCATAAAATTAATACTATGTTTAGGTAGCACATACTTAAACATAGCCATGTAGTGCCATTTGAGGCACTATGGTATTCAGGACATTGGATTCTTCTGTTTTAAAAAGTTTTGTATATGACACGTTGTAAATATATTTAATGATAAAAAGTAGATAAGTTTTTTTCCTTCTAACTGCATACATTATTTACTGTACGGATTAGGCAATATGCCAAAATAACATTGATGATAGCCACTTAGACCATAAAACAGAAGTCTCATTTTAATAGTGCAAAATGAGTTCATACATTGAATCCTTCTTACTCAGTTTTATTGTTTGAGAACAGAGAGTTTCAGCTTTTGGGTGCAGTGACGGGCTCATGAAAAGGTTGAACCACAGCCAGCTGCACACAGGAGACAGTGAAAATGGTTATGCAAAATAGATTAAGAACATGCAGTATTCAACTGAAGATCTGTGTGTGGTGCAGGAAGAAGACTCAGTAGCATCTTGACTTGGTTTTCAGTGCAAGTTGAATGGGCCTGGAAATACTTGTACAACACTCCTTCTTTTTTTTTTTTTTTTTTTTTTTTTGTTTTTTTTTTTTTTTTTTTTTTCTTTCCTTTTTTTTCCTCCTCTTTTGCATCTATCCAAAGCCTTGCAACAACTGCACTGGTGCAAACCCCTCTTTTGCCACTTCTGAACCTGATGCACAGAACAAAGCCAACCCAAATTCTGTCTCCAGATACGAAAGGAAAAAAATGACAGCAAATGTTTATTTACATTCATCTCAAGTAGATGTGTCATTAAATGTCTAAGAACTGACATTGTTCTGGGCTGGTTATTCCTGCCACAGCGCTGTTGCCGCCTGCGCCCCTCAATCTTCTGTGTCTGTGCAGTGAAGCAGATTGGAAGCTGTAGGAAATAACTCCAACAATCAAATGTTTAAATAGTTATTTTTCTGCTGCACTAGTCCCCAGTCAAGTTACTGTGGGTCTTAATTAGTTGTACAAACACATGTCAGGGAGGTGTGTGCTTGTATGTATGTGCATGCATGGGGCAAATGTTTGAGCTGAGAAGAGAGACAGGCTGCTTGAGCTGGTGCTGCCATCAAGAAGAGAAGTGGCTGTACAGCTACAGACCTCTGTGTTTGGTGTAATAGTGGCACTTGAAAGGTTCGGGTGCTCACGACTCTGTCCTTAATTGTGCCATTTATTCTTTCACATTCTTCCATTTTGGGTCGTAATTCTTGAACTGCTAGTGTTTTGATAGTATAGAATGTGTGTCCTGTACCTCTGCAGAAGAGGGAATGGGGAAAGGAGACAAAACCTATGGAGTTGGTAGTGGTTTATGCTACCAGCTACACTTTAATGTTTTCATTTAATTGAGGTTATTTAGGCAAGGAACAAAAGGTTATTTTTGAATGGCTGGGCATCCTTTTGCTTGATCTGGTAAGGAGCATTGTGTAACATATTTTGGTGCTGGTATCATAGCAACCAAAGGAGTTAAATTTAGAAAATCCAAAGCTGAGAAGGTTTAAAATATATTACAGTTGGAACAAAGGTAGTCTGAAGACCCTAGAGTTATACACCTTGCTGAATTACTCTTTTGTGGCAGACCTTGGCATTTAAGCAATGGATATTTTTCATGACAGAAGCAGACTTGGAAATAGCTTATGGAAGTTTAACAGTTAATGGCTTTGCAGTTTGCACTGGTTGAAGCTTCTGTCTTTAGCAGGTCAGAGAGAAGGTATGTTGTGACATAACAAAACAGAGATTTGCTAGATTTTTCTGAAAATACTGTCAGATTGTTTCTGCTGGTGAGTTTTCATTCACAGGTAAATTTTGTGGATGATCTTAATTGCAAGGTTTAATGGCACTCAAGGTATTAAAATTAAAGTGATTTTAAAGAGTATAGTTATTTTGTAGTTCTTCTGGTTTACATTTTTAAACTCTAACTGGTTTACATGATGAAATAGGATTGAGCAATTTTTGCTTTCTGGATACGTTAGGTCAGGGTAGGATTACTTGTGAATCAGATCACTGTAGGGGAATCTTTAGTGGCGCACAAGTGTAATACAAGCTTTTGCATGGAAACTGTGGTATTTGGCACTTCTCATGTGAAATGTGGTATTAGTTTAAAAAACCTACTTGAATTTTCATTCTGAGATGACTATTCAAAAAGCTAAACATTTGCTAAATGGACAGCTAAACTAAGTCTGACTTAGTTCTCTACAGAATACCACTTATAGCACTATATGTTTATAAAAAATTACATTTACAAGAGCATGTAGTGATAGGACAAGGGGAAATGGCTTAAGCTGACAAATGGGAGATTTAGTTGAGACATTAGGAAGAAATTCTTTACTGTGAAGGTGGTGAGGCACTGGCACAGGCTGCCCAGAGAAGCTGTGGCTGCCCCATCCCTGGCAGTGTTCAAGGCCAGGTTGGACGGGGCTTGGTGCATCCTGGTCTAGTGGAAGGTGTCCCTGTCCATGGCAGGATGTTGGAACTAGATGAACCCAAACCATTCTATGATGTATCAGTAAATGCAGTATTTTGAAAAAAAAATTTTTTTTGGAGACTACCCAGTAGTGGTATAATGACAGGGATTTTGATTGCTCAGTTATGTGATTGGCCACAGCTCTTGACAGTTGTATGCTGTTGGTCATATTTGTTTCGGGCAGTTGATGTGCTGCTCACTTTGGAAGAGGAAATTCTGATCTGAGCTTGGAAACTGGAATGATGCAGTGCTGTCTTGATAGCAGAAGTAAATGACGAAACAAGCTGCTGTGACAAACTTTGTTTTGGCACTTATGCTGTGGTATATGTATTCTCAAACACTATTATTTAACATAAATTAGAGGTCATTACCCTAATCTGAATGTGGCTATCTTGTTTGATCTAGCAAGGTAGGAGGAAGAATTTCTTGGGGACCATGTGCAGATTCCTGAATATGAAGTTTTAGTAAGAAATTTGATTCCTATAAAGTCTTGAACAGCCCTCAGGCTAATTCTCACTTTTATCTCGAAAGAATGGGTTTCCCAGGGTTCTTGGTGCAAAACTTTGAGCACAATGGCAGCACAGCCTGTTTTAGAGGCTCTTCTATAATTTTTAAGTCATGGAGCTGCATAAATATCATGGCTGGACACCTCAGTCTTTAACATGTCTGTGTTCACAAATACATGTAGGGTGTGAAAGTGCTGGTAATCTCCATTTAAGCCAGAGAAGAAATCAGAGAAAGAATTAAGAAAAGTGACAGAGTATGGAATTGGTCCAGATGTCCTTGACTATCTGATGGCTCCATAATTGTTGGAGACTGTGTAGCAGAGGGGTGTGAGAGCCAGTTATTGTCCCTTTTTAGTCTCATATATATCATTGCCTATTAGAGTTCACGGAGTGTATGGACAATGCTTTTAGTCACATGGCTTAATTTTAGGTAGTCCTGTGAGGAGCAGGGAGTTGAACTCGATGATTCATGTGGGTCCCTTCCAACTCGAGATACTCTATGATTCTGTTCTGTGATTTCAAGCAGGAGAAATTCAACACAGGAAAATGACCAGAGCTGGCGAGGGTTCTCTCTTGTGGTTGGGAGAGTGGGTGGAGGCGATGCTATTTGTGTGCCAATTAGAGGTTCTGTTAGTCATCCTGTGCCCTCTGCCACGTGACTCACTTCAGCTGGAAAACTGCACTGGTCCTGGTTTTCTTGTTCCAGGCCTGGAGTGGGGTGGGGTAAAGCTTCAGACTGTACTGCTGTGTTCAGGATTGCATCTACATCGTTATTCAGTAAGATGCTGTGACTGGGGTTAGTGGCAGTCTTGTATTACAGGCTGGATAAAGGAGGAGTTCATCTGATTCCACAGCATGTCACATAAGTACCAAGATAGCTGGCATTTCGGGCAGCATCTGCTCCTCCACTTGACCATATTTCTTATTTAAACATCAAAGTCTGAAAAAAAACACCCAAACCCAAAAACCAACCAACCACCAACAAAAAAAACTACAAAAACAAACAACCCCCCCCCCCAAAAAAAACCAAAACACCCCTGCAAAACACAAGCCAAACCAAAAACAAACCCAAAACAAACCAACCACAAAAAAACCCAAAACAAAACACCACCAAACACAACCAAACTTGCTCTCTTACAGGATATCTTAAGTTTCGTGCCTTTTTTCCCCCCTTCTGGTATTAAAAGGAAAAAGTTTATATAGTAGTGCTTATAGACATGCTCGCAGCAAGTTTTTGGTAGTGGGGTGGCATCTTTTTAATCATCACAGACTTTGTAAGGATGCTAACTGAAATCCTCTCTGTTGTGACAGTCTTTTCTGTGCAAAATCATATTACTGTTATTTCTGTAACTAGAAACAGCTTGAATGGCTTTACCTAAGATTTTAAGGGGTCTTGCTCAACTGCTGCTGGTGACCTGATCAAAACTATCAGTACTAAAGCCTGGTTGAGGCAGTCCCTCCACTTTGTGGAGGGGAAAAATCACTAGCATTTGCTCCCTCTAGTTTTTGCTGCTAATGCCAGCGCTGCTGCATAGGCCAGCCAGCCAGAGCAGCTAAAGCATGAGTCATTCTCCTCAGAGTCTGAGCACCAATGCGGTATAGAGTCGCATATGCTTGGCACCATGCTGTTCTTTGAAACATTTCTTCTAAGGCTTACAAGAAATGTACACCTTTCGTAGAGGTTAATTCAGGATGGTAGTGCAATGCGTTATTAAACACAGCTTCAGTGGTTATTCAAGGTAAACACTTTCTGACCAGAGAAGTAATTATACTATGCAAATAAACCAAAAGTCATTCAGTGTCTAGACATATGTTCTTTTTTTTTGTCAGCATTATGAAATCTGCTGAGCCAAATTTCTTTTGATATCTAAAGATCCAATTTTCTGTTTCTCTTTACAGCTGGATCAGTTGGCTGTAGATGCTGCAAAGGAGAAGAGAGATATGGAGCAAAAGCACTCCACTATTCAACAAAAGGTACCTGAGAGAATGTAAAAGGCAGACTGCACACACATTTTTGTTTCTAGCATTTCTCCCCAGCAGTGCATCTTTGCGTCAATACTCTGAGGGGTGGTATCTTTAGTGCAGAGAAAGAGACTTAATGCATCATTAAGCTTAAGGTTGGATTGCAGATACTAATTTTGTATTACAGAACAGAAGATCATTTAGTTATGAAACATATATAGAACAGTGGAGTATATTTGAATGCTGGGACTCTAACATTTCAATAGAACTCTTTATTCAATCCAAGATGTAATAGGAGTTTAGTTGTAAAAGTTGCTATCTTTCCCTTCTGTGGGTCAGTAGAAGAGATGTCCTTCAGTCATGTATTACTTTCTGGACTGTGCTAGATAAGAATGCAGCACTTTGAGGTAGTGTGACGGCTGCTGTTGCACAGAAAGAGCAAAAGTAAACTTTTGTGAAGACTGTCTAATGTATGGTGTTCAACTGTGTACAAAAAGGAAAGTGATAACAATAAATCACTGTTTTGAGAAGATTTGTATGTGCAATATTTTTGCTTGTTGAGAACAATTTAGGTAATTCATGTTGTGGGGGGAATGATTTTTGTTGTTTGAATGTTTCAGAAGCTCTAGATCAGTATTGGTTTTGCAGGTATAATGCTAGAAGTTAAAAATATTTCCACTGAACTCTCTGGTAGTGAGCTAATACTGCAGGTACTTTTGAAAGGGATTAGATACTGGTTTAAAGGTAATACAACACTTCTTACTCTCAATGAAATACATTCTGTATCCATTCAGGTGGCATTAAAAAAAAAAAGCCTAATGTAAATGAAATCTGATGAGTAAATTCAGGAATGAGAACTTAAGAGTATAATTTATGTAGCCATAGTAAAAATCAGTATTAATACTGATGGGAAAAGGTAATGCTTTTGGTTGCTAAAAATGTTTTTGTCACTTCATCCCGTCATGCCTGCTGGAGTTGGTGGGAAGCATTAGGGTTGCTGTAACTGTGAAATTGAGCAGACACGATGAGGGGTTTTAGGGCAGTGCTGATATGCTGTGCTTGGAGGCAGATGGGAGGTAACAGGCAAGGAAGGGGAAGAAAGAGGGGAAATAGGAAAGAGACAAAACTGGAGACTTAACACTGATGTTCAAATTTTAATTTGTTTAGGCTGAATAGGCCTTGTTTTAGGAGTGGGCAGTAGTTCAGGATTTTACTGTTAGAGAGCAGTGGTGCTTGGTGAAGGGTATAAGTTATGCACAATTTTCTTTTAATTTACCAGAGAAATAATAACTTATTACTATGAATTATCATAATTGCTGTTGCCAGTGGTGTTTACAGTCTTTGTTTTTTCTTCAAATGCTGCTTAAGGCTGCTTTACAGGTAAAATATTCCTAATAGTATCAATGGTTATTGAAACTTTCAAGCTTCATGAAATTTGATAAGCTCTATCTTTGCATAGTACAAATATTCTTGCTTTCTAGTACAAATTGCAATCACAGTGAGGTTATTTCTATATTGTTCCTTATTTTAAGTAGATGACAATTTTACAGTGTCTCTAAAATATCAGTCAGATTGTACTGTATGTTGTCCTCTAAAGTTCTGTGTTTCAAGTTACATGTTGTCTCCTATACTATCAGTGAAGTCACTGATGCATTTTTGTGATGGCAATGCCTAGAGGAATGTATCTAGGCTTTGGAGGGCATGCTTTATTGCAGATTCCTCTTATAGCTTCTCAAATAATTTTCTTGGTTTCTTACTCAAATCATGTTGTCTGCTTTTTGTCTCCTCCTACCTGCTTTTCCCAACCTTACCACCAAGTTTGCTTCCAGCTCATCAGGATTTCAGAATCTTGAACTGCTTTAGACCTTGGATCTTGTTCTTTATTTGTCATCTGGTCAACTTGATCAGGATGGCAACCTTGTTCTCTTCTCACGGCTTGTCATGTTGCTTTCCACTGGGCTGCCTGTTAGGTATATGTTCCCAAATCTTCCAGTGCCAAATCCTTCTATGTTTTATAACTACAGAACTGCTTCTTGTCTTGAATATTCCATGAGGTATATATGCATTTAATATACTGAAGTTTTAATCTAATGCTTCAGAATGATGCCTTTTCTTCATTGTGTGGATAAAGAACAGTTCCTTTTCTGAAATGTATAGGTAAGTGCACGTGTGCACACGCCTACCCACACACTACCTGTGTTTGCATATATGTGCATATGCATGCAATATAGTTGCACTAATTAACTCATCTCACTTCTCTTTTTAATAATCATCCTATTTAATTAGACAACATGTTGTCTGAGAGGCTAATGCAAAAGTCATGGAAGGGCTTGGTCACCACTAATTTTCAGAGAATTGATGTCTCATTTTTTTGTTTAACTTTTGTGGTCTATTTACTCAGCAAATATGCAGGAAACTTCTTAGTGTAAGAAATTATATTTTTCTGTGTTAATCTGAAGCATTACATACTATGAATTAATCTAGAAATGTCATGATCATTCTGGGAACATTTTGTAATATATTTTTGTAG
>NW_009943917.1:19765-31413 GCF_000696875.1 Nestor notabilis
AAGAGTGGTGTCACAGTGTCAACATCACTTAAGACTTACAACTCTTGTTTTCTGAGCAGTTTGCAGCCCATTGCTGTAGTAACATGTTGAATTAAGAAATATTTTAAAAACCAGTTGGACCTGTAAAGAGCATTATGACTTTTGGTTTGGGGACAAAGCTGATATTTCTAAAATGAGGGAAATGAAACAGGAAAAATGCTTCCATTGAACTTGAAATAGGTTTTGTTGTATTCAAATCACTTTGTCATTTTAAAAAAAAAAAAAAGTCTGCTTCTGAAGAACTGCTCAGGAAACAGGTGGAGTGAGAGAAAATTTTTAACATCTTGAATAAACAAGGTGATAGGAAACCAGATGCTACTGCAATCAGAAAGGAGGCATAAACCAGAGCTGCTGTTGAGAAGTAATGCAAACTAAATCTTCTCTCAAAAAGCAAAGATGTGCCGGTATTTCAAGTGACTTGTATGCTCAGTGACTATCTTGCTTTTTTTCATTTCGTCTTGGACTGTAAGCCTTGTTACTTGTGTGTGTTGTTGTTTTAAGCCCTTTCTCAAGGGACTTTCAACTTAAGCATGACATTCTTGTGCTGATGGGAAGGGAATGGAAGCAACTTTCTAAATGGGAGGGTCACACAGTGTCTTCTGTTTAGTATGTGCTGGAGTAACTTTTCAGAGTAGTGTTTTCTTTGGTACTTACGCACCCCCATTTACTGATTTTTAAAATTTAAACAATCTGTTACTCTAAAATAAACCCCATATTGAATATATTTTCAATATTAAAATGCTAATACTCACACTCCCTAAGATTTACTGGCAAAATGGCTTGAATAGCTTTCATGACTTGCTAGCAACCTTCATCTTGAAAGTAAACTGAAAACTGCTGCTGATGCTGAAAAAGTATGGGGGCTTATGTTTTGGTAACAAGAAAACTGTATGCAGAGAAACAGAAAACATGCAAGCTATGAAATTAATCTAATATGTATGATAAATTGATAAGTTTGTATGAAGATGCATTCACTGGAAGACCATCAAGAATAGTAAGTATTCTGTGACCCACCGGATTAGTATTAATTGTGGAAGTGAAAGTTGTTTTTCCATTGCCAGCTAGTTTGCTATGCCTCATGGACATTTAAAGAAAAGAAAACACCAGGCATGAAAGCATGCTGTATGCTTCACTTACATAGCCCACTTTGATGTGTTTCTCTTCCAGTAGCTGGCCAACCTTGAAAAATGACTGTCAGAATAGAAGCCATAGATATTCCTTCCTTCAAATCTGAATGAAATGTGTGATACAGCACTTCAGTGTAACTTTAATAATACTGGCCTAATTTTCTTAGTTCTGATTAGGTGAAATATACTTTACTCCTAACTGACATCTAAGTAGTAAATGAATGATGTTTAAAAATTGGTCTTTATCATGTGTTTTTGCTTAAGGAATACCAATTTCTGAATCTCATAAAGTGACTGGGTTTATTAACATGTGACTCTCTTATGCAGGATACTGGAAAGACGTGGATGTATTTTTCTCCACCCCTGAGTATTTTTCACGATTCACTAAACTTTTCCATGTGCCAAGATTAAAATAAACTATAATGTGACTGCTTTTTTCCTACTCTTTAATTATAAAATAGCAGAGACCATAAGATCAGACACAGCATATCTAGTTCCTTTTTCTAGTTTTATCCTTTTAATTGAAATTAAATGTGGGGTTGTTTGTTTATGTTTTTAGTTCATCTTTTTCTGACCACAATTTTATCAATATATGGAAGTTTTACCACCCCACCCCCTTGATAGTCTGCTGTGTATAGTTAGGAAAATATTAAACATCTGTCTGTATACTCTTGTGTCTTTATCTGCTGTATAAGGGTGGAAGTCAATCAGGGAAGCCATTAAAAATGGCACAGAATGCACTTCATGAGGAAGGCTCAGTATTTTAGACAATTTGGACTGAGAGCATAGCATAATCATAGAATCATAGAATAGTTAGGGTTGGAAAGGACCTTAAGATCATCCAGTTCCAACCCCCTGCCATGAGCAGGGACACCACACACTAAACTGTCGCCCAAGGCTCTGTCCAGCCTGGCCTTGAACACCACCAGGGTTGGAGCATTCACAGCTTCCTTGGGCAACCCATTCCAGTGCCTCACCACCCTCACTGTGATCCAAAGGAGTTTTCCTGTCATGCTTGTGTATGTCTTCAAAGCATAAATCTAGATACATTGGAAAAAGACAGTTAGGTTTTCTGCAGCAGTTCTCCAAACCAGGAGGAAAATGTGATTACATAGTAGTTTAGGCAGAAAAGACTCTGGGAATGTAAGTTGTCTTTCACTAGACAAGGAGTTGCAGGCATCACTGAGGCAGGAGGATGCAAGTCTTTAGCAGGTTTCATTACGTTTGGGAGCTGGTAAGTTAGAGTAATTTATCAGGTTTTGGGGAGGGAGGGAATGTGACATCAGCATGTCTAAGTCTGTACTTATAGGGTCGTTGTCCCCACCCCCCCACTCCCCCGCTTCTTTTTTTGAGAGGGTAAGAAAAAAACAGGACTTTTAACACTTTGATGTTTGTGTATGTCATAAGTAGTGAAATACTAAGTTAAAATTGTATGCGATATATGACTGTTTGTGCTTACCTGGAGTCTTTAATATTCAGCATGTTCTGATCTAGAAAACGGGCAGAAAATCAAAGTTATTAAATGCTGAATAGTAAATGCACAAATCTGTGATTTTTGAGAAGCTTTTATTTGCAACCTCTATGTTTATTCTAATCACTACATGGTAGTGATACCATAGTTCGTTTTCTTTTGGAACTCTTGCATTGATCTTCTGCCAGTGAATTAATAAAAATCTAGGTTTAACATTTCAAATTTAGTTAATCTATTCAGATATTGGTAATAGCTATAAATTAATGGAATTTTGTGCCGTTCTGGCCTGGGAGTGTAAAGGGACAGTTTTGATATGTAACCACTTCACTGTCTTGTTTAATTGACCTTGGATTGGACCAAGGTATCTGCATGTATAATAGTAAATGTTGTGTGTAGAACAGAAGTTGTGTATGGGCTGGACTGTCACATAGGGCTAATGGCATTGCTTTTGAAACCAAACTCTCTTTTTATTATAGCCTCTTTTCCCCTAGTATAGATAAATTCCTAAGGAGCAAAACAGAAATACAGATTTACTTTTCATGCAAAGCTATTATTTCAGTTTACAAAAAACATCTGCAGAAGGTGTGGCAGAGTGACATTATAAAATGTCATGCATCTTCAGTATTTAACTTGGTGGGGTTTGGGAGCTTTTTTTGTTCTGAAATTTAATTTTCATTTATGTGTCTATTCTGCTCTAATTAAGGGGAAGAAGCCATATGTTACTAATTTACTTTAAGGATATATTTTACTAACAGTGAAATTAAATAATAACATATATATTATTTTGATCTCTGGACATAGGTTATGATAAATGATGTTGCTCCATGTGTGGTTTTTCATGCACCCCTAGTAGCTGTTAGCTTTCTGCTCACTGAATACCTGAGCTCTGCAGCTTCCGAGGAAGAGTCCGTGCTGTTTCAGACAAAATAGGAAAGCAAATAATCACCACATACGTTATTAACTGTTATTAGCTCTTACTGTTACTAGATTGATTGATATGTGTATTCCCTTGTCCTACTTCTAGGTTCATATTCTTGTCAAAGATAGTTTAAAAAAAAAAAACCACAAAAAAACCAGCAAAAAACCCACCCAAAGCAAAACAGCCCCTACTGCTAAGTTCTTGTTATCATTGTCAGCACCCTGACTACTTTAATTTAGAGATACCATCATCTTTGATTACTTGTCTTCTAAGTTCCAGTCTGGCTCACTTGTCAAGATCAGAGAACTGGAGAAAATGCTAAAGCATGACTGGCACTATACAGTTGTCTGCAACAGGCTGCAATTGCTTTTCAGTTTTGACTCCTAACTCCCATTACTCCCTTTCCTTTACCTTACTCTCCCCTTTCTTTGGAATATATGCGAGACTATTTGAGCAGACAGTTGAAGCATCAGATGCTCTGTCAGTAATATTTGCCCTCTACTTGGCCGTAGAGGTCACCATACTTGAGCAAGAAATTCCCCTTGTGTGCAGGTAAAGTAAAAATCTTCAGTATTCTGATCTCCTAAAAATGCTTAAAAACCAAATGTTGGGGCTCAGAGTCATGGTTTGAGTAATGAATGTTGCAAGCAGACGTTATTCCTACGTTTACTGTTTTTGGCACTAATACTGTCCATATTTGAAGTTTCGTTTGAAACTGCAATGTCTCTTTCTTGTCTTGTTCCTTTGTACTAGGATTATTCCAGTGATGATACTAAACTAGAATACAACGTAGATGCAGCCAGTGGTATTGTTATGGAAGGCTATCTATTTAAGCGAGCCAGCAATGCCTTCAAGACTTGGAACAGGTAATTATTCAGAACCTCTATTTACTAGTTTGTTAAGATATTGCTTGTTAACGCACAATTCTGGTCTGACTTGCAACCTGTGTAACTCACCGATTTCACTGTTTTGACAGAACACTTGGATGACTGTTAATTAATGTAGAGATGATACTTCAAAGATGTTCTTGTTCTCTGTCCTAGTTGTTTGCAAGCATTTTTCTAAGAGTGTTATCTTAATCTGGAGAAGTCCTATGTATGGAAAGCTCGTTTTCTTGTGTACAGTATGGCTCTGTAATTGCATTTTGGCCTCACTTTGAGATTGAAACAGAACAATCCTTATGATTGTATGCAGTAAGCTATGCAAATATATATGCGAGGAAAATAAGCATTAGAGGACAAAGTAAAATGGAAGTTGTATAGTCATTGGAAGCAGGGAAACTTGGTGAAAGACTCAAGTTATTTTTCCTGAAAGATAAGCGCCTAACTGTTATTCTTTACAATTCCTGTCATCTGCAGTGACTTCTGCTTAGTAGTTTTGAATGTCCATTTGGGAATTCAAAATATATTTTAGTCATGTCTCTTTAACGGTATATATTTTATGATTATTTAGGTGTTTTTCTCCCTGAACAGGATTTCTTTTGTACTTCCAAGGGTATACATTTTTTTTCAAGGAAACCTGTGTATGCAGGAGCATTTACAGTATAGTTGGATACAGTTCTTGAACCTTAAAGTTCATTTATTGTGATATAGAGCTCTTTTTCCCATCTTATTTTCTGTAATTTTTGCAGCAGTGCTTCTGTTAAACTACTTGCTGTGTTTCAAAGGACAGAATGTGCATTTGGGTCTGTGGTCCTTTCCACTCTTAATTAATGTATAATTCCTTGAGCATCTTGGAACACCAAAGGTCTATGACAAATTGGGATTACTTCACTTAAACCCATAGACTGATGCAAGAGCTACTGGTGTCAATAAGACTGTATCTGTATTACCAAGTTATGTGCAACTAGTATAAGGGATTTTGTTTTGGACTACTAGTCTGGTCTGATTATCCATCTGTAATGTACTTTCTGGGTTATTTCATCCAAGCAGAATTCAGAGTTCCCAAAAGCAGATCTGCCAGGCATCAAAGGATGGTGAAGGGAAAAAACTGGGAGATAATGCCTCCTATGTTCCTGGTGTGAATGGACACAAAATAAATGTGGAGAAGTCACAATTAAGATATGCAATGACATTTTTTCAGCTTAAGTTATGGATTTGAACATATATAAGAAAAACATATCCAAACAATATCTCAGAGCCAAGGTAAACAGCTCAGAAATGAGTCAGAGTTACCTACTTTTACTATATAATTTATATTTCCTTATGGTTTTTCTTCTGCTTGTCACAGGAGTATTCAATCAAGCTAAACCTTTATTTTTTTTTAAACTTAAAATCTTGATAATTTATCTTGCTGCAGTAGGCTAGTGGGATGCTTCAGAATTAGGCAGAGAATAGCTATCTATAAACACAGTTTAGAAATTGAGTCAATCATTTTTATTTTGTACTTCACATTCACAAACTGTTTCTAATTGTTATGAAATTAGTATTATCGTACGTAAAATACATGCTTAAGACCTTCTTATGAAGACAACTTATATTAATTTCTGAATTTAGCCCCTTTTTAATAAAAATAGAGATGTATTTTTATCTTATTTTTATTTCTGAATACATTTGTAGTTGCTTGCTACATGGTAGGCACTGAAGTGGTCATTGCCACATTCCACTGCCTGTTTCCATTGATGGAATGCATTAGTTAGGTACTACTGCAGTTTTAGCTGCTGGGAGATACTACTGATTAAAGTTTACCATATATTAGAGGTGAGTGTTTTTTCAGTCACTAGGTAGGGTACAAGAAGGGACTGTGTCATTGCGTTAACTGGTTTGTGATTAAAAATTTACTATGACGTACCAAAGGAGGAAACATTTAGGGAATTACATATTTTATGTGAGAGCATTCAGAGCTGAAGTGAAAGGCCCCAGGACAGACAAGATATTTTCAGTGTTCTTATTGGATAGGTAGTTTGCTGCTTCATTTTATGCCCCATCTTTTTGGAAAGTGTATGGACAACCAACCAGCTGAAACAAAACCAGCTTAGAAAGATATACTGGAATTTCCTGATGTTCTGAACGAAGAGTGATGGCACTGATCTTCATTGCTAACTGCTTATTGCACTGTCAGTAGTAACATAGAATCACAGAATAGTTAGGGTTGGAAAGGACCTTAAGATCATCTAGTTCCAACCCCCCTGCCATGAGCAGGGACACCACACACTAAACTATGTCACCCAAGGCTCTGTCCAGCCTGGCTTTGTATGGGAAATGATAGCTTCTCATTTTCCTCTCTTGGTATCAGTTGGTATTTTGTTGGTTCTAGGCCTTTTCAAGTACTCTTTTAAGACTGAACTAAGGGCACCAAAATTCATTGTACATACCACTATTAATATATACTTGCCAGCATTAAAAATATAAGATAAAAGGAAATGTTACAATGGATTTTGTCTGGGTTTGACACACATCGGTATAGTTCTAGCTAACAAATTAAAGAATTGTGATGCCTCTGTGTGCATGTTTTGGTCAGTGAATCTATGGACACCGTAGTGGATTATTCTGGGAAAAGTCTGGTTCCTGGGGGAGAAATTAAAAACAAAGGCATGTAATGCAGCCCGTTGAAGGGGGCCAGATATGTTCTAATGAATGAAGACTTGGTTTGTTTCCAATCCAAGCTAATTTCTTGCTAGGATGATGTAGTTTATTCCTGGGTCAGCTGGCATCTTGGGTTTCATATACTTTCATATAGACTATAAAGTCTCAAGACTTTATAGTTATTTGGGCTATTGCATCAAATTTCCTGTTCTTGGAATTGTTTCCAGCTTGCGAAGCAAATAGTGTTTTGAGCAGGTTACAAAGTAAACCACAAGCTATTTGCAATTCATTGTTGCTGTGTCTTGAAAGAGCTGAAGATTTTGCAAATTCGTTTTGTTGTGGCTAAGTGGATAGCCTGTAATGTACATGAATATTTCATATAATACACTTTGGTGGAATCAAAATGATGTTTTTATACTGCAGAGTCTTACAGTAACAGGAATGGAGACCTGTGTTTTGGAAATATGTCTGTTTGTAAATGATATCTCTTATTGTACACCATTTTTCTTAAGGCATCAGGAGCTGAAATCAGGTGCATATATTATTGTGGAGCAGTAGGTGGAAAGCTGTTTTAGTTCCTAGAAATTAAAATGAAAACCAAATCTATATCATGAGAAAAAATAGACATAAATGTAGGGAGAAACATGTTTATCAAGCACTGGTATAATCTGCATAGTTTATAGGTTGGATGCATTAAATATTTTCCTTTTTAATTCTGCTGTATTTTCAGATCATGCTAATTCTTTGCTTATTTTGCTCATTTTGCATTTTTCATTCCTTCTCCTTTCCCTTATGTTTTAATCCTACCCCATTTTTTCACATGACAGGAAAAAGCCAGATCATATCAGGTACCAACCAGCTTCTTTTATACCTTCCCAATGTTTCTTTGGCACGCAAAAAGCTCTTCATTAACCCTGCATTTAATGTTGATTACTCGCAATGGATGTATAAATGGCTCAGTCTAAGAAAATAACAGAAGGATTCTGCCTGGGATGCCAGTATACCTGCTGCTCAACAACTTTAAAAGAATTAGAAAGATTGAGCTAGATTTAGCTAAAAAGGAATTAAAGTTTCTGCACTTAAACATGTGAGCATTATAAGATCAGTGTTTTGACTTTTTCCAGTTGAAGTTGGTGAGATTTTTCTTATCAATTGTATTGGAAAAAAAGATGTGACTTTTAAATGTTGTGCATTCTTAATCACTCTCATTTATTTGCATGCTGATAGCAACTAATGAAGAAAATGGTTTCCTTTTGAGAATCAATAAGCATGATTCATTTTTATTAATTGTAAAACTCAATTTAAATTTTGTTTCTTTTTGGTGTTACTCTCAGTTCTTAAAAATTGGAAATTTTTTTTTTTCAATGAATGTTGTATTGTTTGTGATTTGATTTCAATTTTGAGTTGTGTAGGTATAAATGTTGGAAAACATTCCGTTTCTAAACCCAAACAGCTATATTTAAGCACCACTGAGACAGTGCAACTTACTCAAAGATTCCCCAAGTATGTTTTCTCCTTTGCCATGCTCCTCTCCTGTTACTGACAGAATTACACATTTAAACTTTGACAATGGTCAGTACTTCGCACATGTTGCCTAAAGGTTTGTGAACATTAATTCTTAGAACAGGATGGAGGTTGTATACTCCAGAATAGCACCTTCTGTACATTTATTGTGCCTGAAAACTTCCTGACTGTTACTGCTCTAGACCCCCAGCAATCTGTTTCCTACAGTAATGAATAGAATTTACTGATGGTACATAGTTAATATGAAATACCTCAAAGTTTTTGGCCTGAATAAAACTGCTGTGGTGCTCATGTGGTGGAGGTAGTCTGCCACTTTTATTTTTTTAAGCATACTATAAAATGTATTAACTTTCTGTTCTCTTGACATCTAATTCAAAAGTGATCTTCAAGTTATACTACATTCTAAATTGTTGGTCTTGTTCAATATGTTTCCTTAAAAAAAAAAACAAAACACCACCAACTCTCCCCACCCTTTTTTGGTTGGACTAGATAGTTATCTTAAACAGATTCAATTTCTGTACTAGGAAAAAAGGGGCCTGGAATACTATGAGAATTTCTAGATTAGGGTTTAAAGCTGGCATAAATTTGTTTTACAATTTGTGTGCTCACTTACATCCAGTTGATCAGATTGGAGCTCTCTTACTTTAGTAACTCACTGAATATTTAGCTGTAGAATAAATGAAGCATTGCATTAATAAAGTTAATTACACCACCTAAGGCTATTGTTAAGGATTTGCTCTGTTGCATGTTATCTTGGGGCAAGGCTTTATTTTATTTTAATTTTTTTCCCTTTATCACTTAAGTGCTGCTTTCCATGCTTTTCTATTTGGTGTCACGTTTGAAAACAACACATAAGAAAGCTGGAGTTTATTTTCTAGTCTGTTTTTTTGTTAAGTTACCTATTTAAACATTAGCAATAACCCACTTTATGCTCATATTTAAGGCTTAGTTACTGCATCTGTAGGGTTTTTTTTGGATAGATGGTAAAGGTCATACCTTTTAAATAGCAGTGACCAAAACTACTGCTGTTAATAAATTGAAAGAGTAATTAACTCTTTCATTATTCTGTTTAATTATCTTAACCCAGAAAGGTGTCTGTTATGTTTGAAATCCAGTATTAAAAGAAGATCCTGTTGTTGCTTTTTATATTACTTTTAAAATTAAATATATCTGCACAACATTTGAAAAGATTCTTAAAAGGTAGAATCTCATCTGTCTGTGAAGTACTAACTTTTCTAACAAATACTAGAATTTCTGATTTGAATCTAACTTCATTTATCTTAATTTTTCTTAATCTTTGCTTCTTTTCATGAATGGCTTGCAGTGGTTGAAAAAATATATGGAGCCCTCTTGTTACTAACTGTAGTAAACTGTAGCTTCAAGTTCAACAGCCTGTGGAGAATAACAAGATATATTGCAATCAATATTTTGTATAGTGCTGCCATTCAAACTATTTGCAGCGTAGGAGGAAGTGAAAGGTGGTATAAGTGGAGTATTTGAGGTATTGAGGAATTATGCTGTGATAAACACAGGTTCACACTGAAAACCTGAACAAACCCAAGAAGTGTACCTTTCTCTGCAGGACTGAATTATGTTTTACATTCCCTTCATTTTTTGTCAGTTCAAAACCAGTGATGATTGGTTAGCTTTTATTTTGTTCATCCCCAGAAGAGCTAGACAGGTATGTTTGTTTGCCGCTTTTTTAATATTTAGCGGTCTGATAAAATGTCCTTGTCAGAGATCTGAGGCACTTGTAACTTTTTTCCAAACCATGAATGATATTTCCATTCTTTATGAACTGTATCCTATCCAGACAGTGAGTTTGACAAGGAATGATAGAGTTCAGAAAAGTTTTTAAGTTACATTATCTTTTGGATTTTATAGGATGCCTTCGTTAGATCTTTATTTGATATCTTCCTACGAAGATGAGGCTTAAGTTAGGATCCTACTTAAAAGGTTTTCCTTGGTTTTGCTTCGGTTTTGTATGCAGTGTTTTTATTTCAGCATCTAAAATTTTAAGAAATGCTAACTACAGACAGACATTTAGTGCCTCAGTAAGCTATTTATTAGTTATACTCAAAAATAGTTCAGGAGTGAGTAGTTCACATAGTTCAAGTATTTTTGTTATTCAAACTGTCTGAATTTGTCTTATCAAACAATTACTTTAAAATGTAGTTTGCTGCTGAAATACAGAAGTACATGTTCTTTGAAATGAAAATGTTTTGTGTGGTATCTTAACTAATGTCATAACATGAATGTATTTGTTTAGGACTCGAATTATCTGAACCTTGCTCTCTTTTCTGTTTTGTCTCTGCTTTACCTTTTTTCATTATTCTCTTGAAATACTTGCCAAAACTGACTGTGGCATTAATTTTGTGAGTTCTTTTAGGCAGTCTCTCTGCAGACTGTATGTTAGCACATTTTTGTCAAATAAGCACTGTAAAATTAGTTATGTATTCTCTGGATGTCTCTTCATTTGAATAGGCGCTGGTTCTCAATACAAAATAACCAACTTGTGTACCAGAAGAAATTTAAGGTAGGTATCGAAAGCTGGGATACTTTGGGGTGTGGGTGCTGGTTTTCCTGATTGATTGGGGAAGTAGAAGCAGCGCTAACACTGGCATCCTGTGTGGTCTTCAACAGTCTACTGCTCTTTCTAAATTAGTTTCCCCTTTGTAAGATTAGATTAATATCTGCACTTAAAGATTTTGAGATTCCTGTGTAGTGACTTGTAAGCACATAATTATTTTCTGCGGGGTCTGTTACCTTGTTGCAGAGAAGGTTTATGAAGAGCCCTAAAAGTTGTTGGTCCCAAAAGGCTTGTACTCACTTGCTGGCAGGGAAATGCTCTATCCTGTTCTTTGAGCAGTTGTGTTTAACTCTTTCAGGACTTACTCCCTCCAGTTACTTATTGGGTTCACATACCTAATTTAGCTGCTGGGGAGAGAGCGGAGGGGAAGAAATGGCATGAAAGCATTTGTCATGAAACAGTCAGGAGTACTATGTACATGTATTTAATACTGCAAATGTACGGTGGTTCAGCA
>NW_009943917.1:31444-35523 GCF_000696875.1 Nestor notabilis
TTTGCTGGTGGGAAAGTGCAGCTATATATTACAGCAGCAAGCGCAGCTCTGCCCCAAACTGTAAAGCCAACCTTTTCAATTAACATTTGGGCCTGTACTCCTTTGTTCACTGTTCTAAGTCTGCTTTTGCACCACATAGCTGTAACTGTTCTCCATATTGGAAAAAAGTAGAGAACTCTATGGTCGTTGGGGAAAGGAAGAGCTTATGACAATTCATTTCTCTTCAGTGTTACCAGATTAGGTTCAGAGGCTGTCCCTTGTTACGTGGTGGTAGCAAATCAAAGATCTTAATTTTCGTAGTTGGAAACAGTTGAGTTTGTGTGAGCACATTTGAGTTGGACATTCTGCATTCGTGAATTCCAGTTACTTTTTTTAATGCACCTTTGAAATGCTGTTAGATTAGAACAGGATTTTTATGAATTGAATTAAATTTTCAAAACCACTGCATCCGGCTTCTGGATTTTGTACTTTTCACTTAAAATAATGCTGATTTAGATATAACATTTGTGATTTGTGAGTTAATTGTATCTCTTAGAAAGTATCTTTGAGCTCTTCTGAATACTGTTGTTCAAATATAGGTGTTGATTATTTAGTGGAGTGGATTGCAGACAAAAAGGAATTTACAAAGTTTGTAGTAAAATTTCATTAAATATAACTAAGCATTAAAATGTATCTAAATATTTCCTACTAAGTATCTCTGATTTCACCTAATTAAAATTTTATTTTGGAGGAAGAAATTGTGTAAACAAGAATTAAATGAGAGATAATACAGGATTATTAGCAACTTTAGCTTTCCTCTTTGACTTTTTTGTTAATTTTTGTCTCTTAGGATAATCCCACAGTAGTTGTTGAAGACTTGCGGCTTTGCACAGTTAAGCACTGTGAAGACATAGAAAGACGTTTCTGTTTTGAGGTGGTTTCTCCAACAAAGTAAGGAGAAAAGATGGAGCATGTTTATTTAAAAATAAAAAAAAAAGTTACATTCAGTTGTCTTGAAATGCAAGATTAACATTTCTCTTGGGACAGATCGAAACAGGAAAAGTATCTGAACAATTCTGTTCTCTGAAATTCTGGCTGACAGCAAGTGATGCTGTGAGAAGTGTTCCTAGTGTTTAGTTTACTTTTGGCATTAAAATAAACATGCATTCTTGTGCTTTATGCAGAAATGGCTTCTGGATGTGGAGCTGCTGTGGCTTAGTAGTTGCTGATACTATTAAGCTGCTCAGTAACGTAAAAGCAGATACCAGTTTCTCCAGATTTGATTGGTGTAATGAGGGAAGCATATTAATAAGTTATTGTCTCAATAGCGTTAGATTACATTTCAGAATGCACTAAATGAAACTACCAAACAAAAATATATTTTAGCTTTAGCAATGCAGTGTATCAGTTGTATTTAGAGAAGTACAGCAGTCCTGCTGCATGTACGGCAAGGGCAGGATGTGGATTTCTCATTAATGATTTTGAGATGTGACCGTATTTACATTCTTGATATAAGGTCAATCTGCTTTTAGGTCTGGATGTTATCTACACTCCCCACTCCTACTTAACATTTTTCTTCTAAATAGATTGCTGTCCTAATATTTGCATCCTTTAATGTGCATTTTGTTCCTGCTTGCCTATACTTTTTCAACCCATAAGTGTTGGCACAGTTTTGTACTTGATGACCTGTTTCCTTTGACTGTTGGTGTGAAAAGTAGTTCATTGTCAGAGAATTTAAAATAACTTTTTCTTGATCTCAGTGAATTAAACTGTGTTTTCAAGGATTGATACCTGTGTCTTGTATAATGAGTCATGGAGGTAAAATGCATGTGAGTATATAAAAATGAAAAAAATTGAATAAGAAACGGAATAGGAAGCTAAGCCATTCTCTGTGTTATTTGAAAAGTCATATCTATGTTTTAGCATTGCCTGAAAATAGTTTTGATAAAAGGAGTTTGTAATCTATAAAAAGTTAGCTGCTTTGTTATTTCAAAATAAAGAGGTGTATTAGATGATGCCTACTAAAAAATGTACTTGTGATGGAAGAAACTTTCTCTGTATTTCATTGAACAATGTGTTGTTTGATGTTAGCTGCTTGGTCAGTCTCTGAATCTGAGTACATGTGATTTTTCACAGAAGCTGCATGCTTCAGGCTGACTCAGAAAAGCTGCGGCAGGCATGGATTAAAGCTGTTCAGACCAGTATTGCTACAGCATATAGAGAGAAAGGGGATGAATCTGAGGTAAGTTTAAAAAACAACCGAACAATAACCATCCCTCTAGATCCTGGAAATTAAAAATAGAGAAGACATCTTTTGACGAATGGAGAGGCACAGAAAGAATCCACTCTTTGTCTTCCAGTGGAAATGCAGTGAAACTTTGAAGGCTGTGATTTATATCTAATTTATCTTTCACTCCATCTTACTAATGTTACTTTGGCCTATATGTTTTGATGAGATTTTTCTGTAGTGTGATTAAAATTCATTGGATACTCTTATATTCAGTTCTGTATTTCTTCTAAGAAAATAAATGTTTTTTCAGTTGTATGGCTCTCTTGGCCTTAAATGCAGAAGTTACTTTTCTAAGATTCTAGTGCACAGTCACTATCTGTAGAACTTTTATTTCTTTAATTTAGTGTGTGTTTCCTTTTTAGAAACAGGAAAAGAAATCATCCCCTTCTGCTGGAAGCCTAGAATCTGGGAGTGAGACAAAAGAGAAGTTGTTAAAGGGAGAAAGTGCTCTGCAGCGAGTTCAGTGTATTCCTGGTAATGCTGCCTGCTGTGATTGTGGTTTGGCAGATCCTCGCTGGGCCAGTATCAACTTAGGAATCACCCTGTGCATTGAGTGCTCTGGGATACACAGGTTGGGGAACACTTCAGAACTGTATTTTATTTATGCATTGATATAATTAGGAAGGGGTGGTGTTTTCCCCTTCAAATGTATATTGAAGCAAGGTTAGAGACCCCTGTTTGTAAACAGAATTAAGGTAACTGCTTTCTTTGCATGAATTAATGGTAAATCTGTCTGAGGTAAGATATAGCATGTAGTTACAGGTTAGTATTTTTCTTATGCTGTTTAGGAGCTTGGGAGTCCACTTCTCAAAAGTAAGATCTTTAACACTGGATTCATGGGAACCTGAACTTCTAAAGGTATGACAGTTTTGAAATGAGTTTCTATTTGGTACTTAAGTTGTTGTTCTAAAGCTTCTGCATCAGAAAGTTCAATGCAGGAAACGCTTGCATTTTTTCCCAGTGCATGTTTGTGCTTTTGAGTAGAAAATGTTTATAGTTGTTCTTTTTGTTCACACTTTCTTATAATATATGTGGTAGCAGTAGTCATTCCTGGTACAAATTTGCAAGTCAGAAGAACTTTTGACACCTTCAGGTTTGCAAATGCACTTTGAGTAGTAACTTTCACCTGATACTTCAGTATATAAAAAGGGAAATCTGTTTACAGACCAATAACGTAGTGGGCTGAAAAATTTCGGAAGTGTTATATCAGCCTAAAGCATGATCATACGTGAAAATTCAAATGCCAGCTCTTACAGTGAAATCTTGATTTCATACTGTCCTGACTTACAGAACACACGGGCAACTGCTCATGTGCATTCGTGTGCCAAAATTCTAGCTTGAAATACATAGTTATGAAAATCAGGTAACCTTGAAATACTGAAATAGGAACTCATGCATGGATGCTTGTGTGCAATTGGATAACTAATGCAAAGCATTTGTTTCTAGCTGTGATGTTCTGGTACTTAGGTATTGCTTCTCCAATCTGAACAATCAAAAGACAATGTAAGTAGGGGTGTTTGTCTTGTGGTTTAACGTTAAATATTTTTAGTATCAATGTGTTCATGCTTGAGGAAACAACAACAAAAAAACCCAAACCCAAAACTACACCCCTTGTCTTGTTCATGTAAATACCAGAGCTGAATGTTCTACCTGGTATTGGAAGCAAGAAGTCTGTTCGTTGCCATCAGTAAGTTGGACTTTTTGGGCCAGATTCTCCTTAAAGTAGTGTCTGCAGGCTTACTTACTGCCTTTGGTCTTCTTCTATAGACACCACAGATTATGCTTGTCGTGGTTTAAGCCCAGCCGGCAA
>NW_009943918.1:0-333 GCF_000696875.1 Nestor notabilis
AACCTCATGAAGTTTAACCAAGCCAAATGCACGGTCCTACACCTGGGTTGGCATAACATCAGGCACAGCTACAGACTGGGTGGAGAAGAGATTCAGAGCAGCCCTGTGGAGAAGGACTTAGGGGTGTTGGTTGATGAGAAGCTGGACGTGAGCCGGCTTCAGTGTGTGCTGTAGCCCAGAAACCAACCGTATCCTGGGCTGCATCAAAAGGATTGTGACCAGCAGGTCAAAAGAGGTGATCCTGCCCCTCTACTCTGCTCTTGTGAGACCTCACGTGGAGTATTGTGTCCAGTTCTGGTGTCCTCAACAGAAAAAGGACATGGAGCTGTTGGA
>NW_009943918.1:372-20685 GCF_000696875.1 Nestor notabilis
CCTCCCATATGAAGACAGGCTGAGAAAGTTGGGGCTGTTCAGCCTGGAGAACAGAAGGCTGCGTGGAGACCTTATAACAGCCTTCCAGTATCTGAAGGGGGCCTACAAGGATGCTGGGGAGGGACTCTTCATTAGGGACTGTAGTGGTAGGACAAGGGGTAATGGTTTTAAACTTAAACAGGGAAGTTTAGATTAGATCTAAGGAAGAAGTTCTTTCCAGTGAGGGTGGTGCGGCACTGGAATAGGTTGCCCAAGGAAGCTGTGAATGCTCCAACCCTGGAGGTGTTCAAGGCCAGGTTGGACAGAGCCTTGGGCGACATAGTTTAGTGTGTGGTGTCCCTGCTCATGGCAGGGGGGGTGGAAGTAGATGATCTTAAGATCCTTTCCAACCCTAACTATTCTATGATTCTATGAAATTTACTGTCAAATCAAGCCTTTGACCTTTCTTTCCTATTGCCTTTGCTACCTCTCTTCTCCCATCATTGCTGAATAACCCATTTCTCTGTTCTTAAATAGGTTCATCTTTTGGTGTGATATTTGACTCTGCCTCTTTTCTACTTTTTACTAGGTAGATTGTTTATTAAACCATAGGTAGTAACGGCAAAAAACTGCATTTCTCGCCGTTGCTACCAAGAGACTCTGGTATAAAATTTCATCAGACCAGAAACTCGAATCAGTCTCCATTCTGATGGATCCTCAGAAGTGCAGCAGCACTACAACGTGTATATGACAACCTGAGGGGAACAAAATTCAGATCCAGAGCCAGCCATAAATTAACTGCATTTACTGCCACTTAACAGCTTGATGTCTATACATCCTATCGGTGCATTCAGCATACACTGGCAAAGTACATGTACTTAAATTTTGTTTCCTGATATGGAGCACACTTCTGCTTTAAGATACCTCTCTGTCATTCTTTCCATCTTCAGGGTTTCAAAGGTAAATGGAATTAATTATTTCTGGAGATATGTATCTCTCTTCACTACCTATGGAGGAAAGTAAACGTTAACATCCAGATGGCTAAAGTTAAACTGAAATAATCTGATATGTATGTTGCTTTAAATCTTACATTCCCTTGGTGGCATTAGTCATCACAATCTCACATCTCCGTTAATTTAAATGTTACCATTACTAGCACCCATAAAGAAACAGAGGTGAAAGGAATTGCCTAAGGTCATGCAGAACACCTACAAACAGGCTTAAGAACTAAATTCAGAAGACTAAGGTTTACCCTTTTGTAACAATAAAAAAACAAATCACCAGTCTTTAATGTGCAACTATATTTTCCTTCCTCAAATCAGTGGTTAAATGGGTAGGTAGAAATTCAATGGGATCTAGAGTGTTGTTCCTCTAGACTGCCACTGAGAACACTATCCCATCTCTGCTTGTGTTGGACTTTATGACATCCTTCCACGTCTGGATTTCAGTGTGAGCCAGACACCAGGAACAGTCTTCCAAATCTCCCTCTCTAGATCTTACACTCAAACCCTCATAAGGGCAATGCCTTATCTTGCAACAAAAAACCTGGACCTTGTATTGGCTGGGGCTTTGTTAGTGGAGTACCCCCATTGTAGAGAAATAAGCTTTTGTTTAACCACATTCACAATGATTGCAACCACTTTCCCTAAGAACACATAGCAGTCTCAAACTGAAGTTTTCCTTGGTTTGTTTTATTTTTCATAAAGTAAAGCCAACTGTAATTTTCCATTTGTTTTAAGGGCACCAGTGAATCCATATCCCTCTTGCCTTTATTTCCTACTAAACCTACTTAAGTTTCCTGAACCTATTTCAGTTTGTAAGTGGCAAACACTACTTGCTTTTCCAAATTAAAAAGCAGGAACAAAATGTCAAGACTGCAAATGACACATAATGATTTCACTGTAGACTCCTGAGGATGGGGAAATTATAGGGTTAGGGAACAAGAATAAAATAATTATATCTTTTAAAATACTTTATGAACAAAAGCATTTATTTAACTGGATTTCTCTGCTAAGTTTAAATGCTTCACAATAAATTAATTATGAAATTAATTGCAGAATTGTAAATTATTTTTTTAAAGAAGCAAGAAAGAATGTAAGAGTGGGATCTTATAATAAATCTTCTACTTGTACAACTTACACACATAGCAGGTTTTCCAAGTGAGCAGTGTTTGAAAAAACACATTTCTGAAAGTGGCATTCTCTCCCAATGTAATATTAAGAGAACGGCAGCTCAAGAAACCAAAACGCAGAATACAGACAGCAGCCCTAATGCAGCAAATTATAGATACTTGAAGATACAATTAACTGAAGCTACCATTCTTTGCTGAATGAATCCTTACTGCTTTAGGCTAAGGAATTTGAGACAGCAAAGTTCAAAAGATGCTAACTCATGAAGTGGCGAAGACAAATATTGGTTAAAGATGACATATGTTTGATCAGTTCTTACATTCTCTACAAGTTGGAGACAATACACTGATTTAGATAGATCTTTAGGCAGGCTAAAGAATGGCTGTAAGCTTAGGCTGCCAGTTTGTTTATGATTTAACCCTAAGGCCATTTAAATGAAGATATTATTGATATTAAATAGCTCAAGATGAAGCTTTATGACAGCAAAGTTGTCAAAGACGTTACTGTTAAAAGAAGCCTTCATCTTCGATTTTTCTCTGAAAGTTCCAAGTATAAATGATGTAATTTAATTAAATTACATTTTCACTGTCTAAGCTACTTTCACCACTTTAAAAAAAATATAGGCCATAGTGCAGCAGTCCAAAATAACTAAAGTGTGTGTTAGTTCCATCCTGTCTTCTCAGTGTCAAATGACATATCGGGAGGTTAACTGCTATTCCCTTTATCATTCTATTTCCCTTATATAACAAAGTTAGCATCAGGAGGCCATAGTGAAAATGTAGAAAATTAAGAAATTTTACTAGCTGAAAAATAGTATTTTGGTTAAGTTGAGGAATACGCAGGATCTAAAACTTCTGAAAAAATCTGTTACATTGCCTTCACAGGTAATAAGCTTGTATCACTTGTTCTAGAATTAGCTATAATGTTCATGCCAAACTTTAGGGACCCAGTTCTTGCAAAAATCCTTGCATTCCTGTTAGAAAGTCCAAAGCTGAATTTCAGCCTTGAGGTTTAGCCAGTGCACAACGTAATTTTGCAAGGGTGATGATTTATGATACTGGAATAGCAATTTTTTCATATAGAAGTCACTAGCAAAAGTGAAATTATATCAAAAAATCCTACCAAACTATGAAATTCATGTTTAGTCCTTGTTAACATTCATTAGCAATCAGAAGGAGAATTTGTAAATCTTGTCTCCTGAAATTTCTGTGTTTATTTCCTCTCTGTGAATGCCCACATTCTTTGACCATTAAAAAAATCATCCTTCAAATATAAAATCAGCTGACTGAGAAAAATCAACGGAATAAATCCTCTTTCCCACAAAAGTAATCAAGACTTTTAAACCAAAACAATGAAACATTTTTTATTATCTGTCGTGGTTCAAGCCCAGCTGGCAACTCAGGACCACGCAGCCACTCGCTCACTCCCCCGCCGCTTTCCTTCCCCTGCTCCCAGAGGGATGGGGAGGAGAACTGGAGGAATGTAACTCCCACGGGTTGAGATAACAGCACTCCAGTAACTAAGGTATAATACAAACCACTACTGCTACCAATAATAATGATAAGGGAAATAACAAAGGGAGAGGGTACACCCACTCACCACCTGCCGACCGATACCCAGCCCGACCCGAGCAGCGATCTGGGCCTTCCGGGTAACTCTCCCCAGTTTCTATACTGGGCATGACATGCTGTGGTATGGAATACCCCTTTGGCCAGTTTGGGTCAGGTGTCCTGTCTCTGCTTCCTCCCGGCTTCCCCTCCTCACTGGCAGAGCATGAGACTGAGAAAGTCTTTGGTCAGAGTAAACATTCCTTAGCAACAACTAAAACCATCGGTGTTATCAGCATTGTTCCCAGACTGAAAATCAAAACCACAGCACTGCACCAGCTACTAAGAAGGAGAAAAAATGACTGCTGTAGCTGAACCCAGGACATTATTATCTTACAGATCAATAACTAGCAACATAGCAGTATGGTTATAGATAAGGCATCTATAAACGTATAATTCTTTCTCCAGTATTACTCTATCTTTTCTGCTGAATTGGAAATCTCCTGAAAACAATGATGTAGTTTTCAGTTATTTAAACTTTTCATTAGATCCTTCTATGCCTGTAGTTAGATGTGTCACTTCCAGACAAAGCACTAACATGCAGAGGTGAGTGGAAATGAAAAAGTAAAGCAGACTAAAAATTAAGTCGGTGTCTCTAAGCATGAAATGTCTTCAGATAAAGTTTATTTCTCAAAGCAAATAATAATAATAATAATCTTTGTGAAAGCAAGATGTATCTCAGTGCTCCTGTGAGCTGAAACAATAAAATCTGCCTTTTTGAGGACACTTCTCAGAGAGCTCCATGGGTCTCCAAGCAGACTGGGAATTTGAAAAACGAAGTGTCCCTCGAGTCCTGTTGCTTCTCTGTTCATTTTAAGCCACTGAGTGGCATTTGCACAACACACATGGTCCTGTGGCTTGAAGAGCTCTTCAGATAAGTCAATAGCACTAAACACACATGGAAGAGTTGTGGGCAAAGCTGTTTGACCTAGGTTTACTTTCTGCTTAGGTCAGTTTCTCCAGCTGTCTATGGCAGAATTAAATCTAGTCTGTGCAGGTTTTTCATTACAACATCCTATGTTTGGGTCCAATTTTTGACTGCCCTGAAGGAGGTCTTAAGTCTTACCCTTTTTGTGTCATCTCACCTCTTCAACAACCTACACACATCCTCCATGCTTTCACCTTTCCTGAAATACCCATCCGAAACTTTGTTATAAATCTGAAGTAGCATGGTGCATAAAAATGTTGTCTAGAGAGAACACTTTTAAAGCTTTTTCTTAAGAAAAACAAGTAACTAAATGTCCCCCACGTAAAAGGGTGATTTGCAAGTTCATTTGTTTTTTCCATCCATGAGTAATTGAACTGAACATCTTTTTTTTTCTTTAGACTTTTCAACTTTCTTATATTCTAATTGCATGTTTCCATTTTTTCCTTCCTTCTGATATCTTTTACAGTCAACATCATTTAATAACATTAAGAATGCTTAGGAAAATGAGAGCAGGAACAGCTCATTACTGCTGGTATGGATCATTATTGACTCACTGCATTCTTCAGCAAGGGTGACTATCTTCCGTACCATTTCACCTTTCAGACTGTTTAAAATAACATTTTAATGACATACCCACAGTGCAAACACGGGAGAAGAGCTTAGGGTTAAGGTCATCAACATTTTATTTTTAATCTCAGTGGAGGTGCAAGTTCTTATTCATCTGCCACTCTTGAACCAGACTTTACCCCATTCCATTAATGAAAATGGAAAAACGGTGGTGCTCATAGCCCTGTGTGGCAAACAACAATAAATGCATACATCGTTGTGTTTCAGAAGGGATCATTTACCTTATTTAACTCAATATTGCTGTCCTGAAAACAGGGCAACAACTTATTTCATAAAGGCTTGTAGGGTGTAGGAAAGAGCCTGCCAGCTGCAATTTCCTCAGAGAAATTCCTGTTGCACTCAGGTGCACTCAGGTGCCACCCACTGTCTTCTGAACTGGATTTTGCTTTTTCTCTGCAGGCATCAACTCAAAGTAATTCAGGTGAACCATGCAATTACGTGAGATAAGGTATGCGGTACCATATCTGAAAGTAATTCTTTATAGCTTCTCGCTAATCCACCTGAGAAAATATCATCACTTAGACTTTTTGTACAAGTGCACTCTTTCAAGGCAATCAGGGGAGAGGGAGCGAAAGAATAAATGGAAGCAGTTTGAAGTGTCATCTACATACACATGAAAGGCAAGGTAATGAAGTAGTTGTGAACTTTTCTCAGAAGATACTATTGACTAATTCATCTTTCCTGAAGTAGCTAATGCACCTTATGCTTTTGTTTATTGCAGTAAATTACAAACATCTCCCCAGGAGCCCTCTGGTTCTCTTTGGGGAAACAGACACCAAAAAAATTGACACCAAAAGAAAATTCAAAGCATAAGATGTAAAAACTGAGAAAGTCCTTTGGGACCAAACCATGCACAGACTTATTAAAATTGCATTACCCACACCCTGAGGAGCCTAGATAGACTTGTAAACCAGGCCTTAGTGTTGTCAGCCTCAAGAGAAGATTGGGTACAAGTGCTGTCGCTTCTTCACAGGGCCTGCTTTTATAAGCCAGTTCCTATTTCCTGACGAAGAAAAGGCAACGTCTTATCATTCATATATAAATCTATGTCATGGGCTTGTGAAAAAATGAAAAATAAAAAATTCTGCAGAACATCAATAAAAAGAGTATTGTAAAGCCAACTCCCCTTTCCTCATGTGTTGTTCACATTTAAACAGAAAGATTCTTTGAGACAGATTCATGCTCTTTATAATAAGTTGTTGAGGTCAAGCTGGTTATCATCAATCTGGAGGATGAGCATAACCCATTGGGTTTGTTTTCTGTATGAAAGCAGAAAGCCCCCCACTCCCTGATACAATTACCCGGTTAGATTTGCTTTACTTTCTGATGGTGTCCTACACAAAAGACGTATCTCTGGAAAAGACTGTATACATATCTCCTCTGGTCACTGGCAGAATAAGATGAATAGAACTTGATCACAATACAGTGTCAGGCTCTAACTCCCTCACACACACAGTGTATCATGATGGCACTCCTGACTGGAGGGGAAAATAAACTTGGCTCACCTCAGCCAGCATAGCATGCCTCCACAGGAGTATTAAAAACTCTTGGGCAGGGTATTCTTACAACATAGCTTTCATCCTAAGCAAAAAACCCCCACATTCATAGGCTACATGTGAGTAATTTCAGCCTCGGGATTTGACTGCTCCTTTGAAGAAGGTATTTTGCTCTGTAAATGGGCACATCATATATTTATTACATCGGTCAAGAAAGGGCAAGTTGAACAGTGGTAAGTGGGTGTGATTGAGTCTAAGTGAGTGTGAAGGAGTCTAAAGTTGGCTCATCTTACTTGGCAAAGGTGCAGGTTAATATAGGAGGCTTCTTTAATTTACACCGTCACACTTTCTCACATCCTCTTCTGTGTTGCAAAGAGTAACTTGTACAACTCTTTTAGCTCATACCCTGCCTGTGATTGTGTAATTCACACTAGTTTACACACTGCATCTGGGCCCTACAGTCTGCAGTCACAGGGCAGAGCAAGGCCAGGCAGCTTTTCCCAGCTCACCAATAACAGTGCCTGCAGAATGCACTCCACATTAGCAGGAGATTAGTAAGAACACAAGGTGTAATATCTTCATTTGTTTTTCTTACACATTCTTTGTAAAACATAGTTGTAGTTTCAGTAATGGTAGTTGACTTTTCCTGCTTGACCAACCTGATCTTCTAGGATAAGGTGCCCTGCCTGGTTGATGAGGAAAATGTTGTGGACATTGTCTATTTGGACTTAAGTAGAGCATTTGACACTGTCTCCTACAACGTTCTCCTGGACAAATTGGCTGTTCATGACCTGGATAGGTGTATTCTTCACTGGGTCGGAAACTGGCTGGATGACAGAGCCTAAAGCGTGGTGGTACATGACAGCACACCTAGTTGGCAATCAGTCAGTAGTGGTGTCTCTCAGGGCTTGGCATTAGGGACAGTGTTGTTTAATATCCTTATTAGACAATCTGGATTAGGGGATCAAGTGTACCCTCAGTAAATTTATAGACAACACCATGTTGGCTGAGAGTGTTGATCAGCTGAAGGATAGGGAGGCTCTGCAGGGATCTGGACAGGCTGGATCAATGGGCTGTGGCCAGTGGTATGAGGTTCAACAAAGTAAAGTGCTGGATCCTGCACTTGGGTCACAACTACTACGTGCAATGCCACAGGCTTGGGGAAGAGTGGCTGGAAAGCTGCTTGGCAGAAAAGGACCTGGGGATGCTGATTGATGGAGCTGAACATGAGCCAGCTTGTGCCCAGGCAGCCAAGAAGGCCAACAACAACCTGGCCAGTATAAGAAATAGTGTGGCCAGAAGGGCCAGAGTAGTGATCATCCCCCTGTACTGGTGAGGCTGCACCTAGAATCCTGTGTTCAGTTCTGGGCCCCTCACTACAAGGAAGATATTAAGGTGCTGGAGTGGGTCCAGGGAATGTCAACAAAGCTGGTGAAGTGTCTGGAGAACAAGTCTGATGAGGGACTGGTTGAGGGACCTGGGGTTGTTTAGTCTGGTGAAGAAAAGGCTCAGGGGGGACCTTATCACTCTTTACAACTATCTGAAAGGAGGTTGTAGTGAGGCAGGGATTGGTCTCTTCTCCCAGGTAACAAGAGATAGGACATGAGGTAATGGCCTCAAGCTGCACCAGGGGTGGTTTAGATTGGATATTAGGAAAAATTTCTTCACAGAGAGAGTGATCAGGCATTGGAACAGGCTGCCCAGGGAAGTGGTGGAGTCGCTGCCCAGGGAAGTGGTGTAGTCGCTGCCCAGGGAAATGGTGGAGTCACTGTCCCCGGAAGTGTTCAAAAACCGTTAGATGAGGCCCTCAGTGACATGGTTTAATGGTGGTCTTGGTAGTCCTGGAGTAATGGTTGGACTTGATGATCTTAAAGATCTTTTCCAACCTAGTTAATTCTATGATTCTATGACTTGGATTACAGTTAGGAAAACAGCCCATACATATGTGAAGGTAAATGTTAAGATAATGGTGAAATCATGACGATTTACTCTGATGTCTGGTACAATTCTGAGTTAATAAATTTCTTCCTTCACATCCCTATTTCCATTTTTTATTCTTGCCACTCTAGCTGAGTTAAACTCCCACCCCAACAACCACAGGCTAATATGTTTGGCTCATCATGTTTCCATGACATGAATGGACACTGATTAATAAAAAATCTTGTTAAAGAAAGCTTTTGTCACTGTTGATAGAGACTGTAGGAGAACAATATTGGGTTCAAGGATGGGAGATTTTTTAGGGTGGTTATTTTTTATTTATCTTTTTATTTTTGAAGTATGCTTTGTCTTGGACAAGTTCCCACAAGGTGGGAGAGATGTACAAACATAGAAGCAGCTACTTCATTTCACTGGCTACTTTGTCATGGTATTGAATGGCTTTTTCTTACCAAGTAGTACTTTAGCTTCACAAGGCAGTAGAACATTTTGGAACATGTAAATTACAGAGACAGTACCATTGTAGGGCAAAAAGAGGCAAAGAAGGAGATATTAAACTGGAAATACCCTAAAGACAATTATTTCATTTTGCAAGGTGATTGCTTTTTCCTGATACTAAATAAACGTAATTATAGCTACCTTTAACTTTTAAAAATGCATTCAGTTTTATTGGGATAATAATATTTTGAACTTATTACACCTTTTATGCCAGAATCCCAAGGCATTTAATAAACACAAAATTAACATGTCTAATGTACCCTTTTCAAGGCTTTTAAGTGCCATTATTCTTCTCTGTAGATAAATTGAAGCATGAAGTGATTATAGAGTTTGCTCAATTACTCATAAACCAAGTCCAAAATCTCAAAGAGAATCCAGAGGCCCGCTGTGCTAGTGTCTTACCGTAGTATAACTATTAGATTTTGTCCATTTTAAAAAGTCAGAAGAAAGGAATAGACATAAAGCATAATCAAATTCTGAATCATATTTCAGCAAAATCAGTAATAAATGGCTGATGATGAATACCATATTTTTCTCCTTGCTCTACAGAATTATCCTCAGTATTGGCTCCATTTATACTTCTATAATTCTGATAGCAAATTCTTTAAAAAGTGATCACTCCAATCCAGCTTACATCATTCATTTCATGTGCCTTTCTCTGTCCATCAAATCTGTGCCTTCTGATTCACTTCCTGACTCACTGTAGTTTTACAGTGGTGTCATTCAATTGAAATAAATTGTGTCTGTGTGGGAATTTACTGCTTTTCAATGACAAGCTGCATTTTCTTGCCCAAAATAGAGTCTAAGGAGAAATGGGGGGGGAAGGGGGAGGGGGAGGAAGGGGAGGCTTACAGGAGGAAAGAGAGGGGAAGAGAAGATAAAGTTCCTCGTATCAAATTCAGTGATTTTCAGTAAATTGTTAACATGGAACTGTTTGTAGATAATAATTTGGTTGCTCTGAGGAGATGACTTCAAATTCAGGTCAGGTTAAATTCAAAACTGGCTTGATGGATACCTTGAAAAGGTGAGTATTTATATTACAGAAGCACAGAAGCCTCAAGAATCCACACTTCCTGATAATGGATAGCAGGCAGTTCCTGTATCCAGGAGCCTGATCCTGTGATCAGAGCACAGAAAAGAGACAGACAACCTCTGGTGAAGTTTGTAACCAAGTTTAGAAATTGCTTATGATTTTTGACAAACAGATGAAAAAGAAGTCATATAACAAAGGAAATAGCATCTCATGCTAAAGACTGAGAACTACAATTGGAAGAAATTCTGCTTTTTCCGAAGGTTACCCAGGACATGTATTTGCCCAGGACATGTATTTGAAGACACAGATGACCTGAAATCTGACCTGCTGACCTCAGTCCACGGCTTCCCTGGATCTTTCTCCATTTCCTACTTCAACACCATTCCTAGAAACATCATGGTTACATTCAAATCTGAGCACACAATGAGCAAGTGATGGCATCAAAACTGATAAGAAACCTCTGCAGCCTGTAGGCTCGTTCGCACTCTGTTCCATTCTCTGTTCTATTATCTGCAATTCAAATTGCAGATAATAAACACTCTAGCTGAGTCCAGAGTGATAACAAATTCAGATGGCAAGAAATTACATAACCCTACTCTGTCCGCCTTCCCCAGGTCTTCTTTTGAAAGGTCAGTAGCTACTGAAAGGTCAGTCAAGGCCCTGCACTTGCCAAATGTCCATTTGGAAGGAGTGACCTTCAGCTTTTTATTGTGGCCCTGCTGTTGCTCACAGTGTACAAGTAAAAGGAGGGTGAATGGCTTCTGGCAAGGCCTTTCCCCACTGGTCATTCCACTGCTGAGACTCAGTACTCCTCTCAAAAGTAAAGCCAGCCTGGTCCTGGCAATGGGAAGGGAGCCCCCAACCTCCTCTCAGCTCAGATTTGGCTACCACCTCATCTTCTCTCCTAACCTGTCTATTTCAGGAACATTTAGCTGACAAGAGAGATCAAATGGTTCACTCAGCCAGGCTAGGAAAGTTATCCCAGCATTAACTGTCTTTCTCTTTCCTAGCTAAGCTACAAAGGCTTTGAATCCCAACTTGGTGCAGAAAAGGAGGCTGTTCCTCTAAGAAGCATCAGATGATATAGGAGAAGGCCAAGTAGCAGATCTGGTATGCTCTGGGATGTTCTCAGCTGTTGAAAATATTTGAAAGATGTGAGGGAAGCACTGCTGAAAGGGTTAGACTCAAGCTTTCCCATCTTCAAACAGACAGGCAGTCATCAGCTTTCCTGAAAGCATGAATAGGAGCTGAGCTAGGACCTTGCCATGGCAGCAACAAGGAAACCGTAGACATGAATAGGAAGTTAACATAAAAGGTTACAAAATCAGGGAGGGCTTTAGGTTTTAGATACTCTGTGGATGTTTAGGGGAGGTTTACAATATCCCAGCATTTGTTTTACTGTCACTTTTGAAGGATTTTTAAGCATCTATAGATCCCAGAGATGGCCTAGCCAGCCAATTAAAGCTATGATTCATTGCCATGGAGCTTATCATCACAAGTCTGTAGTATCATGCAACGAATGCCTCCAAACTGAGAGGATACACTGATTGGCCATAATTAGTACTGCATCATAAATTCATGTAGGGCTTAAAAAACATTAAGAAACAGTATGTCGCCTCCCCAGAGAGCAACAGCTTATAACTAAGCCATTTTCTCAAGACACAGCACAAGCATGATTAATTTAGCTAATAGCCAACAAGGACATGCTAATTACTTTTCTCTGAGTAACAGTGACCCATGTTTCTGTGAGAAAATGCAGTTTTGAGGACAGAGCAAGAAGGAAGATGCAAGCGTGGAAGCTGTAGGGTGCATTGCATTTGCTAAAGAGAGAGCATGCACTAGTGTCACCTACAAAAGAAACTCTATTAGTTGTATTAGGCTGTTCGCTATGGGATGTCCAAATGAATGGTGCCAAAGATAGAAAATGTTAATCAGCTCTAGTTTTGAGGCTTATAAGAAAAAATAGTTAATTATGGTATGTTACAGGTGAGTAAGGGAAGCAAAAGAATTTGTAACTAAGTATTCTCCTCTAGACACACTGTATTTCATGTAATTTAATTTTTTATATTATTAAAAAAATAAAACCTCACAAGTGTTTCATTTTTGTTAGAACATAACGCAGATAACCCTCAGTAACTTCTGTCTTTTACCATCCCTTTTTCTTACTAATATTTTTTTAACTCTCTACTACCACACCATGGTCTTTGTAATCTAATAGTTTGCCTCTCTCTTTTATTTCCTTAGTCCCACATGGCTTCCTGGCAAGGATGCTTCATCCCAATTACAGTTCTTACAACAGCAGATCCTGCCACTCATTAATTTACACGTCATTGCTTGGCTGAATTCTAGTTCTAACTTACCCAGTGCAAGACAACGAGGTCAAATTAAATCTTTCTGCAGAAAAGGTAGAACTAATTCTTGTTCAAGTTCAGAGTTACAGAATTCCTAGAGCAAAGCCCTGAGGAACTGGGTATAGGAGACATTCTTCATTTTTAAAGATGCTTCTCTATTCCTTGTTTTCCTTCAAAGGTGAATCTCTTTTAGCTTAGGAAGTAGGCTCTTGCAGGTTAAATTGAAGGTCAGGACCAGTTCTATTCTTAGCTATATGCTTGAGCCTCCTGGGTGCCTGAGGAAGTGTGTGGTGGAAGCAAACTACAAAGATAGAGACCCATAGCTTATCTGCTCTCTACCTTGCTTCTTTTTGAAATAGGGTTTAGCAAGAGATCCCACATGTAACTACTACTGTGACTTAAGAGCTGAAGAAGAGATACCTTTTACCTGCAATTAAAGACAAGCATTGAATACCAGAAAGCTTGTGCAAGCTGAAATTTAGCTGGAAGAAATTGCATCTCTGTCAACATAACTAGAGGCTCAGCAGTTCTCTGATTATTAATGTACCTCAGAAATCTATTGGGACTGATTACATGTAACCAGTGGAACACCAATGACCTACACAGCTTTTACTTTCTTGGAAGACTAGACATCCTTTACGCAGTGAAAGTAAAACAAATGTAGTGTGCATAAATCATAACCGCATGGCAAGATTATGCCTCTGCAAACTGTCTCATCGGGTACTCAGATATCACCAACCCTCATGTTTGCTGAGGGCATAAAGACTGCATTTTGCAAGCTTTGTTGAATGCTAAGGTTACTGAAATGAGAGAATTTTTCTGTTAGGAGTTTTTTATGAAATCCCGTTAATAATTTTTTTCTTAATTCTTGATTTGGGAAGAAAAAAAAAAAGTTTTTTTTAGCTTCTCCAACAGGCTGTGGCTGCCTCATCCCCCTTCTCCAAAATCCAAACTCTTGAGTCTTTCTCGTCTAAGCACACAAAACAAATTCCAGAGCAGATTTTAGAGGCCTCTCAGAGTTTTCCCTCTCATAATTTATTCTAACTTTATTCGACAACAGGACTCCATTGTCAGGAGACTGGACCTTAGTTTTCCCTTACTCCAGTTGTGGAGCTTGCTTAATCCCACAGAATCTGTGCATGAGAAAGCATGAGATTTCTGAACAGTTATTTTATTTAGCTTCATAATACTAAATCCTCAGGAGCATTTAGCCTTTTGTGGTCTGAAGTCTTTCTGGCTGAGAAACAAAATTCTTTCTCTAAATGACTTCAGGAGGGTCTTTAGCAGAGTGGTCAGTAATCTCAGTTTTAGACTTCTCTACTGGTTTATCTGCTAACTCTCAGGGCAAGAACAGTCTGCTTATATGCTTGCCTATACTGGGCAAACCAATAGAGCACCCAGCATAAAACGTTACTAAATTTTAAGGCATTTTTGTCTATTTTCTCACTTCTACATTTTAGGAATAAATATTACTGATAGAATATTCAGAGTCACTGGGCAATCTCCTCTCCCAGGAGAAGCAATAACAAGAAATACAAAGTAGCATTATGGAAGATGCAGATAACTCAGTTGCAGGCAAATGCCCCAGCATGGGCAAATGAGCAGCCAAGGCTGATCTCTCACCTGATTTTTTTTCTAATTGTAGTGAGGGTTAGGCAGTGAATAAATTAATACACATCAATGTCATGTGGAAATGGCCCACCAACAGGAAAAAAAGGAACTACATTATTCAGTCCCTTTATTTCCAAGGACTACTTGAAACCCACTGTGATCAGGCAGAAGGGACATTGTTACAGTAGTGACAGTAGCGATGGACTCAAGCCATACTGAGCAAAAGAGACAACCCTTACACATTAATTCAAAGGAAATCACCCTTCAGTTGTTACAGATTTAAGAACTGTGTAGCACAACTCAGGAGTCCTCAGTCTTTTCTGCAGAGGTCAGTGGTTATTGTAAAAACTAACCTGTTGTTTGAGAGTTTTTTTTAATGTACTTATTTAACACCGTGACTCGTCTTCACTACATAAGGATCAGGGTGAGCAGAGAAGATTTTGAGAGGATCCAAAGAATCACAAAGCTAAATTTTTACCATGGGAAAATTTAAGTTAATTTTCTCAGTGGGATTTCCATCTCAAATGTTGAAAGAAGGCTGGAAAAAAATATGTATGTCTCAGCTAAAGTTCAGCTTTTGAAAGCCCAGTATCCCAAGAGGTTGTTTATTGATGGAGCAGCACTTTGAGTAGGAGGGAAAAAATATTCTCTAAGTAATTTTTGCTAGAAGCCAAATGCAAGATATTTTTAAGTAGAGAATTATTGAAAACTTCATTGATTGAACCAGATGCCTGATTCAGGAGGTTTTCTATTTATATTAGACAGAGTCCTTGGCTGTTATAAATTAATGTAGCTCTGTTTAGTTTGATGGAGCTAGATGAACACTGACCACTGGAAGTATTCACTTGACCACAGTGTAATGCTGAGGAATCTCATAGCAAATAATCTAATCCAGAAGAGGGTTGTTTAGAGTAAAACCAAAGAAAGAGACACAATTTTTTCTCAGCAGTCTTCATACTTCTCTGAGTTTACTGAGTGATTGGAGAGCTACTCAAATCTGAATTAGAGCATCAATTAGATGAGGCTGTACTAGATAATGTTCCTGTGGCCATGTATCAGCAAAATTTAGCTTGTTTCCAAGCCTGTGCCTTTAGTCTAGCTATGCATGATTAAAAGTTATGTGGGAATCACTTTTCCATACAGTTTCAGTCAATGGTGTTATTCAGGAAAGAGCGGGTGGAAGAAAGAGGAGAAATAAAATCCATCAGAATTTAAAATGTTTTTTCACTTCTGAAGCCTACAGCTACACTGCTGTTTCATGGATGGGTGTTAGCACAGAAACCTTTAATCACAGATTTCAGTGCAGTTCAAAAGACCCTTTCCAGAGGTTGAATCACGTACAGACCCTCTAGGGATGGAGAGGACAGGATGGGTCCAGACCTGTAGTATCAGAAAAATCACTCTGCAGAAGATAAAATGTTAGTTATCGAAACCAATATACTGAAAGCAACAGTCTCACTTGCCTGCTTTTAAAACCCAGTTGTGCGCAAAACAGTAGCAGGAAACATTTTTCATTTTACACGCAACAGATGGAGAGAAAAGAGATACTGTGGAATAGGAAATTAAATCCACATTCCTAGAAAATTGACTTGATGAGGGGTGAGTTTTCGTGGTGGGTTACTATGTCGTTATAACTTACTTCCCCAAAATATCAGTTTAAGTTTCTTTCTCTCTTTGCTAATATTTTATTCCTTTTTCATCTTCTTTATTTCTTATTTTCCTCAGCTTTAATCTGCAAATTTATCTCTTACAGATTTTAATGTTTTTAAAGATGAGTAAATGAAAGGTCATCATTTCCTTTCCACCTCAGCTTTCTTCTCACAGGGAAATTCTGTCACACCACATTTTAATAAAGAATGATTGTGCAGCCTTTGTGAGGAGGGAAAAACGGGAAAAGGAAGAAAGCAAGAAACCCTCAATGATGAAATTAAAATAACACAAGGAAATATGTTTTATTCAGATTCCTGCATCAGCTTTAGTGGAAATCCTTCCTGGACTTCTATGCTGCATTTAGGTTGGGCATAAACTGTACAGAATTGTTACCTGATTAAAAAGGAAGTGTGATTTATTTGTACACCAAGGGTGAAGAAGTGGGGTATAAGTCACACTTATACTCATTTAGGCAGTGTCATTATCACTGTCCTGGTATAGGTCAAGGTAGAAAAGGTTAGTGCGTCTCAGAACGAAATACTGGGGTGAATCTATTGGAGAAGGACAGCCAGGACTGAAAACTATTCATGCACTGCAAATCAGGAAGGGCATCATCCAGGAGCTCAGAACTGTATGGGAGTAGCTGGGATTCACTTAGGATCAGGGATCAGGGCTCCACTAATCTTATACCTATCAGGAAATACTTCATAATACTTTTGCTAGAGGAAACCAAAACCTTTTATTGTGGAAAATAGCTACTAAACTGTAAGGATTTGATAAGGACCTGTGGAAAGACCCAAGGTGGGGTGCTAAGACAAAATACAAGTATTGTTAGATTTAAAGCTTGTTCTGAGGAGTTCATTTAATCGGTACCTATGCTTCATGGACACATAGGCAGAACCATCAAATTGTTAGCTACTTTGTATAGTGAGTTAGAAACATCCAGAGAGTGGTTATGAATAAATCATTCCCTGAGACAGAGAAATTCTGGTGACCCCTTGTTAAAATATAGGTTGTTCATCCCTCTGTTTTTTTATTTGAAAGAAGCATAAATGCATAAGAATAGAAGAAGCAGCTGATGCTTTTCCTAACATGTCTGACCTTAAATCTTTACTTATGTTTAATCTGAAGCTCCAGTGATGGTGCCTGCTGTATTGCACTAATACACTGCTGTATTTTCTTTACCTGGATGAAGGCATTATCACCATGAAGACTGTTAGACTCCTGTATGGGTTTATGCCTCTTTACATCTTTTTAATTAAACGTGTAGTGAAGGAATTGAGATACCAAAGCTATAGCTTAAATTCTGGCACACATGTATGAAGCAAGAAACTGCAAACCTCCATAAACTTATCTGCCAGTGCACTTCGGCCTTAATTTTAGTGTCCACTTCTCTGTTGTTCTGCACATGCCTATCTCTTACCACTCATCTCCACAAACTTCTGACTGCACACCATGTGCTGCTTCTTCACCTCCTTCCCAGATCTCCAGCTGCCATCTAAATCCTTCCTCCCTCCTCCCTTTACATCTCATACAATTGGTTCCTGGCCAGCACATCACCCTTCTTTGCACTGATTTATCATCCCTCTCCCTTGTCATGATAAAACTATAGCTTAACAAAAATCAGCTATATCAGTAAAGTAGAGCAAAGGTTTGTCTCACAGTATTTCATCATGAGATTAAATAGTGAAGATAAACATTTGGGAAATAGAGGCAACATTTTTATAAAACATATTTGGGGCTTAAACTACATGACCAAAAAAAATTAGGAATGTTGCATTAATTAAAAGCAAACTGAGATAGGCACTCTTAAGTTCTGAAGAAAGGGTGAAACAAGACTTAAGAAGATGAAGGGTTATTATTAAAGTAAAAACCTCACAATGTAACTGCTGACATATTGGACCAGAATAAACAGCAAAGTAACAGAAAGGGTTACCAAGAGTTTAGAGGCAAAAATCTGACCATAGGTTTTTCTTTTTCTTTTTATTAACAGGTCTACAAACCTGAAAAACTTTTAGATTTATCTCCAGCTCAACCACCCTCCCCCCCAAAAAAAACAAACAAAACACAAACCTTTCTCACCTGTCTAAAAAATATCGCAAATAAAAGATTCAAAAGTTACTAATAGTTTGATTTAGAGATGAACAACTGAGACATTTTAGTGAACAGAGGTAAGTTACAGAAGCTGATCACTTCACTGAATTCTAGAAAATTTGAATGCCTCATAATATGCCAAAAGTGTAGTTTAATAACTTAAACTTCAGAGCTTACCTTTGGATTTTGGGGCATTCTTTCTAAGTTCAGGACAATGTCCGAATGTCTTGGGACTGATCCTTTGACTGTTTAGATTCACACCATCTTTACAGTACATTTTCCAGGAAAGATTTTATCCAGAGTACCTTGCACATTTGCCGCACTTTGTAAATGCTTATGCTATTGACATGAAGTCTATCAAGTCTATGCAAAGTACTAAGAGAAAGATGATTTTACCAGTTTTGCTTTCTTTAGCTCACTGATTTCAGTCATCTTACATCATTTGTTGCTTCTGCATAAACACCTCTAATGCTGACTCAGTACTGAGTTTCAACTAGTTTCAAGTTCAGTTGCTGCCACCTAAGCAAACCAAATTGAGTAACAAATGTGAAATCAATTGCAGATAGGGATACATTTTGCAAAGATGAACAGAGCAGGGGTCCAGCAGCATCAAAAGGCATGCAAACAGAAGTAAATATAGGAAGTATGAGCTGGGATTTGCTCACTCTTATGTAAAGCAGGAGTAAGCACTCTCTGGGTGAGGAGAGATTTTGTAAAAGCAAGATCTGAATCAGCCAGCCTCTTCATCTCAGGAAGGCAGGCATTTAAGATGCTGGTGACTGATGGAATAGTTACCAAGATTTCAGTTATGATAAAGGTGAGTAATGATTTTTATGTCATTCTTCACAGACTACCTTCATTTCTTCCTCCATCCCGTCAAAACAAAAGACCTGATTTTCCACATAGCAAAGAAATGCCTTGGTGCTTTAGTAATAAAGTAATGTGAACCCATGCCACTCTTCTGTCAGCCCATGAAAAGCTGGCTCTGCAGTATGTGTGGGTTTATGCGGTAGAGCCTTTGGCTGCTGTTAATAACATCAGCAAGGCATGTTCTGTCAACAGCAGGTCTCTTAATAACCACCAAGGATTTTTACCCCTCCCCTCGCCGGCTGTATTTTATGTGGACTGACAGGAAGAAATAGCCTCTTTCACTTTTTCTCACAGCCTAAGTGGAAATGAGTGATAAAATATTTATGAAAGGGGGAATGCAGGGGGAGGAAAAAAAACCCTCACATTTTAATCACATTAACAAAACAGTCGAAAGAAGAGAAGGAAGGCAGAGATAACAGCATATACCTTATCTCAGTTGCCTCCTGCTCTGGCTTGTCCACATGAATGTACAGAGTGACAGATACTTAAAGAATAATGCTAAGTACAGTTGAGGTCTGTGTCACAGGGTACTAAACAGGACCAAAACACTGGGTCAGTGATACTGCCTCTGAAGCTGCCTTCAGCCCATACATCTTGCAAAGGAGATGCTCTTTGACAATTTACTGGACAACAAAGTATTGCAGTTACATGTTTGAAGGAGTTCCAGTTGTTAAAGCTGCTGTGTAGGAAATGTGCACAAAAATTTGTACAGCACAGTGATCATGTTATGTAATCCTCCATTTTTAGAAGGATCTTGGATAAAAAGTGATTTCAAAATGCCAGTTGAAAGGCTAACGTGATATATGTAGAAAGGTAAATCTCTCCTTTCTTAGCCATTAAACTGGTGTTAACATCAGTGTTATAATGAAGCTAGTAAGTACATTGAAAGATTAGGTGTCCTGCATGTTTTATTTAAGTTGATTTAAATTCATTCATTCACATAAAATTTACAGATTAATACATTAGTTTTTCATAAATTGACTGCGTAACACTTTAGATCTTTGGTTTACACATAGTCTATCTACGAATAATTGCTCCTTAGAGTCTGACATAAAATTATGACAGGATCTCTGCCCTTTTGAAAATGCTTGAAACTTGCCATTGAGATGTGGGTAGAGGTGCTGACACAACTGCAGCAGAGATTTTGCCAGAAAACCTACCATAACAGTACAACAGTGAAGTCCTTAGCTCAGCATGCACAAATCCCCCATATCACTGCAGAGAGCAGGGAGAAGCACAAACCTTCTGAGAGCAGCTGAGCCTGTTTCAGGTGAGCAGCACTTCCCCTGAATTTGTGCTTCCATGCTGTTAGAAGCTGTTACAATGTAAGGTGCTGGATTTAAAAGCAAAAACACTTTTTCTCTTTTTCTTTTTATTCGTATTATTTCTACCCCTGAAGCCCATGAAGAGAGGAGAGAAAAAGGAATAACACAATCAGGTTGAAAGTTGTGGTACCTTACGTGGACTGGAAGGTAGGAAAGAGGGAAGTGAAAGAGGTTGCTCGG
>NW_009943918.1:20716-28186 GCF_000696875.1 Nestor notabilis
GGTTGCTAGAGTAATTGGGGATTGAAAAGTTCAGGCCTGGAATGGGAAAAGCAGAGCCTTTGTAACAATTCAGCCCCTCAGCAGTGCTGTGCTGTCAAGCAATAGCTTTGAAATTCACACTCAGAACAAGTCTCAGAGATGAGAAAACCACAAGGCAGACAATAGTGGATACTAGGAGATTCAGAAGAGGTCCATGCCAGGAATGTGAAGGATCTGATTGGACATTGCTGTTTTGTTTTCCTGACAAAGGCCAAATTATGGAATCGAATGTCTTTTATAGGAACAGGACTTGCTTTCAGAGGGTTCTCACAAAGCAACAAGTTTGAGGAAAACAAGTTCAAAACGGTGGATGCCCACACTGGACTTTTCAAAATTGAAAATCTTGGGTTTATGGCATGTAACAAGCTTTCATTTGAAAATGCAAGCTCACTGTGATTAAGAGACTAAAATAATCAGAAATAAAATGAAACACTTCAAAATTATATAGAAGCCTGCTTCAATTGAATAGGAATCATGCATTTAACTTTCCGTCTGTGAAAAATGTGACATTTCCACTTCTAAGCCCTATTTGTGGTGAATATTTTCCTTTAATTGGGACAATTTTCCTAAGTGGGAAAAAACCATCTGTTTCCGCCTCCTTCCAGCTGCGGCTTTGCTCGTTCACATTTTTGTGCTTCAGAGCTATATGCACTGGGTAGCATTTCAATGGGAAATAAGGGAGGGTGGAATTCAAGGGTTTCATTTACTTTTTAGCAGGAAAATCCCTCTATTAAATGTTATGGTCTTAAAATCAGGAGCCCAAAATACATGAAATACCAGAATTTGAATGTCCTTTCTGCTTTAACCCAGCCATCTTCTGCTTACACACTAAAACACAGTTTTTATGATCACCTGCTTCTTTCCCCAGAGCCTCCTACCATATAAACAGGTATTTTCTGAGTGAATAGGTTTTGCTTATTGTGTGTTATCACCATCATTTAACATGTTTGCTTTGACACTTTGTCTGGGCTGATGCCCTAAGGTCCTATTTAACTAGCCTTTCGTTTGAAAGATTCCTATTCACTATTTGCTGTTTGCATCTTTTTAGGACTTTAAAATCTAAAGGTATCCTGAAAGAATAACATTTCCTTATATGTTTGCAATCTCTGGTTGTCAAATTTACCTTTGAGCTCTGATATTTAAATTGCAGACATTAATACAGCTGCTTATGTTTTCAATTCATGCAATTAAAGGTACCAGCCAACAAATTAAGTAACTGTAATAAAATGTTTTGGCTGCAAAAGAAGGTGGCCACAATATTTTATTTTTGTTCTGCAAACCTTTGGGACAGTTCTAAGCTGAGCCTTAGCTGTGGTAGTTTGCAGTCTGCACCAGAATAGTTTTGCTTTGAACTTCTACCTTTGCTTGGCCAGTAGTGTCAGGAAACTTCAACTTTGTTTTATACTCCAAAGGGATGAAGTATCCAAGAAGAAATCCATAATGCCCATCCAAAAGAAGGAGAATTTTCAAGTAACAATAAACCAGAATATTTAAACAAAAGAATCAAAATACGCAGAAATATGCCTAATGGTGGGAAAGATTTTACACAGCATTCTCACAACATGTATATATACACACCTACCTTGTCCTTCACCAGTTCCTTTCTTCAAAACTAAGCTGTATTTCATTCAGGTTGTTTTTGAGGTTTCTGGATAATATTGCCCACAAATCTGCATTTGGAATGCAGTGGTTCTTGAATGACCTTTTTGTTACGTTCACTAAGCAGGATCTTGATCCCAGCAGGATCTTTGGCTTGGGCTAACTTCATCTTCCCCTGTGCTTTGAACAAACCACTTCCCCAGGCTCAGAGTGCCATAACTTTGATTGTTTGAAAAACTCATTTAACACAATTGATTGTAACATTCTCTCGTTTTTTCCCCAGTCATAACTTCCTGATTGCTGTTCATCTGTACCAGATGTGCTCTTTAGATTTCCAAACTATATAAATGTATTGCCTCAAATGGTTCTCTCTCTTTTCCCATCTGCTGTATATTTATATTTACAGTAGCAAGATAACTCGTATACTACAGCATACATTTAACTACAAGTCTGGAAAAGCAACAGGGAATTCCTCTCTTAGAAGTGCAGTTCTTGCCATCTGTAGCCATATCAGTTCTGTCTTCAAAACCATCTGACTACATAGGCTACACAAGGCAGCCATAGATAGAGCAGCCTCCAAGGAAAATTTGAGGTGCTGTGGAGAATAATTGTACTGACTAAGCAGATGGCACCCCTTGCTCTGAATCAGTCCTAAAGCCACACACTACCATGGTGCAAGGGTGACAATGTCATCCAGGGTGACATTCTTCTAATGAGATAAACAGCAGTGACAGTTGAAAATTTTAAGTGCAATCTGCGCTTGGTATTAAACAGAGTTTAAGTGGACTTGTATGTGTGCATGTCTAATTTCTATAGTACTTCTCTCGAGAAATATTAACTGTGAGCCAAAATATTCAGTGATTTAACAAAAATAAGAACAAATTCTGAAGAACCCATCTTCTTCATCTTTTTCAGTCTAGTAAAAAGAGAATGGTGACTACTTTCCCTGTCAAGAGCAAGATTTTTATGCATTTGCATGTGCAGAAAAGTGATGTGCCTGTCAATCAAGACACTGACTGTGCATGCACAAAGACCCCATATAAGTACAAGGACACTTTTTCCATTAAGTAGGCTTTAGAACTTACCCTTAAATTCATTCCAACATTTTTTACAACTATGAGGGAAAATTCCAGTTTGCATTCATATCTTTGATCCCTGCACACAGATGGAATTTCTGTCTGGGTGGAAGTTATTATAGATTAAAAAAAGATCAGATATTTCCCTTTGATAGAGGGTATGTTGTGTCTGCAACCGCCAAATCTCTCAGTTTTAATGTGCATCTAGGGTTCTCAAAATTCTAGCTCCTGGATTTACAGGATTATGGTAAATGCTGAACTAAAGCATAGCAACATATATATCATATGAAATTTCCCCTGTTTTGCATGAGTCTGAAACCTACTGTATCACATGGCACCAACACTATAACATATGATGGTTCACCAACTTGGGTTCTTGCTGTGAAAGAGCAGTAGCATTGCAGGGTCTTGACTAACCATGCCATGCTACTTTCAGTCCGGAGGAAAGAGCAGGGTAGCAGCTGTTGAAGCATACATTTTTGACTGATATAATTTGCTCCCAAGAACACCTACTCTAAGCTGCAGTTCCCCCACCACTGGTCTGCCATTTTTTTACTTTTGTGCCTTTTAATTTTTTCAAAGGTAGGAAAAGTCATCACATTCCCAATTCAGAACTGAAAATAAAAATAACTTTTTACTGCTTAGAATTGTTTAACAAAAGAAGAGGCTTTAATAGCCATCTTTCTCCAAAAAAGGTCTCCAAAAGTATTTAATATATTTGTTCTGGAAAAAAAAACAAACAAAAAACAACCCTAAAACAAACAACCAACCAAACAAAATAACCAAAACAAAATAACCAAACAAAAAAACAAACCCAAAAAACAAATGTAAATCCACTTGCATTTCAATTTCTAGTTAAAGTACATCCTTGTTTTGGTTCTTTTTCTCTTGTGCAACTTGACACATTTTTAGTCTTAGCACGAGTGCTGTTTTTTTTATAAAATTAAGCATATTGAGGTAATGTCTCAAAACCCAAGGTTTAAACATAGTACAATAATAAGTCTATGATAATACTTTTCAGTTTCTAGACCCATTTATTCTATCAAAATTCACATAGTGTTTTGTGTGCTTTTTTGTGTGTCAGTACTTCTGTGTCTTCTCTTGAATTCTTAAGCTGTTCTGATCTGGAAACAGAATATAGTAGCTGCAGGAAAAGGTAGATTGTAGGGAAGAGAAAAACTTCTGTAAAGAAGACCAAATCTTAGGAAGGCTGTATTAACTCATGAGCATTCTGCGCTTTTGACTGGATTTCTATTGCCTCCTCTCCATGATTGCCAGAGAATTTTACATGCTGTTTTTAAGTAGGTGCTTTAGATCATTATGGATGATGCATTTTAGACATAGGTAACGAGGGTGCCACAGAAATCAAATAATTAATTTGAAAATTTGTCACATTCCTTTCCTGTAAGTAAAGTAGGTAAAGTGAGAGTGGTTTATAGCTTCTTCATAGTGCTAAAATATTTGTAAGAAATACCAATAAGTGAAAAATGGGGTAGGGGGGAAGCCACTTGGTTAGCTTAATGGAGATTTCTCTTGTCAAGGAATTTTATCATAAATCACAGACCAAGGATTATTTGCTGAAGCTGTCTGAATGTGAGATAGTTATAAACTTACCAGAAACAGTAAGACAAATAGAAGAAAAGTGAAATTTTATGAGCTCTAAATACAAAACATATAGCAGTTTGGGAATGGATAGGTCAGGAGAAACACGCTCAAAAATGCTCACAGAAAAAAATGTAATTTATTGAGGTAATTTTTTTTAGGCACCTGAGTTAAACCAGGGAGAAAACAGCATACAGGTATTTCCCAGAGACATGTTCAGTTTCACCTGTTTATGATTACACCCTGTGAATATTCTGGCTGCCCCTTTGTCTCAGTAATAATTCCATCAGCTACTACACACCCTCCTGCATGCTCTTGAGAAAAAGTTTTCAACCAGTTAGAACTGGAGCTATTCAGCAACAATAAAGCCTTGCCTGTAAGCTGTATGAATCTGCTTTTCATGCACGTGTTCTTCTTTGTTAGACATCAATTAGCATATTATCAGGAGCACCAAAGGAAAGATCTGAGAGCATGGCTTTTTATAGATTTTATATGTCATATTGCTGGACAGCAGAACTTGTTGGAACTCATTTAACTTCATTATTGTAGATAATGCAAAATCTTCATTTATATATAATACTATTCTACTTAGATTACGATACAGACTTAATCACTGTAAGCCTAAAAACCTTAATGAACAAACTTATATTTTCCCTTCCCCAAAAGATTATTTCTTGTGTTATGTATTCAAGGGTGTCAATAGATGAACACATAAATAGTCTTACACAGCTTAAAAACTAAATCAAATCAAAATGGAAATTTGCTGTTCTGAATGATCTCTATACATTGTACTGCATTAAGAAAACTGTTCTCCCACCAGGTTCAGGAAATAGATGTTGTAGTTACCATTCTCATTTTGCATGTAGAAAAACAAACCACAAAAGGGTGACTCCCAGACCACACTAGCAATGACTTCTTTTGTAACGTAACAGTAAAGAATGTACAAGCCCCCTCTCTAGCTGAAAAAAAAAAAAAATAGGGTTTTCTTTCAGATCTCTTTTTTTCACAAAGGTGAAGAATGATATGCTTCCTTACAGGTAACTCTTGCAAGTTCACTTCTGCATGCCGTCATGTTTCTGCATTGGAATGTTCCCATAGTTTTATACTGAAACACATTTGGAAATCTCAAACAGCCTTAAGGCTAGTCTGACTTGTCTGCTCCTTCTGTCTGTGGAAAGCGATAACCCTTGCTTCCAACCAGTTTGGCTTCTGTTCCAAATCACTCTCTAATCAAGCTTTTTTTTTTTTTCTCTCTGTCGTGGTTCAAGCCCAGCCGGCAATTTGGAACCACGCAGCCGCTCGCTCACTCCCCCCCTTTTCCTTCCTCCCCCCGCTCCCGGAGGGATGGGGCGGAGAATCGAAGGAATGTAACTCCCACGAGTTGAGATAACAGCTCTCCAGTAACTAAGGTATAATACAAACCACTACTGCTACCAGTAATAATGATAAGAGGAATAACAAGGGAAAAGGACACAACCGCTCACCACCCGCCGACCGATACCCAGCCCGACCCGAGCAGCGATCTGGGCCTTCCGGGTAACTCCCCCCAGTTTCTATACTGGGCATGACGTGCTGTGGTATGGAATACCCCTTTGGCCAGTTTGGGTCAGGTGTCCTGCCTCTGCTTCCTCCTGGCTTCCCCTCCTCTCTGGCAGAGCATGAGACTGAGAAAAGTCCTTGGTCAGAGTAAACATTACTGAGCAACAACTAAAAACATCGGTGTTATCAGCATTGTTCCCAGACTGAAAGTCAAAACCACAGCACTGCACCAGCTACTAAGAAGGAGAAAAAATGACTGCTGTAGCTGAACCCAGGACACTCTCTCTCTCTGTCTTGCCACCTATGACAGAAGGATCCTGAAAAGACTTGGGATTTAGGCCTACCTCTTACAACCCCCTGCAGTTTGGGGGTTGTGTCTGCCTGGAGCTGCGGTGAGGGAAGATGACTTAGCTGTTATTTTCCATGCCTCTTGATTCACATTCATGCCCCTCTCAGGGTCAGAAGACACAGTGCCAAAGGATAAGGGGATTTTTTCAGCTTCTTGAGAAAGTCTGGAGTTATTTTTAACTATTAGTGATTTTAACGATTAGTGTTAAATTTTTCCTCACAAAGATTCTGCAGTACTGATGAAAGACAAGCTAAATGCTGTCCTGTGCCCTTCCTGTTATACATTCACTCTTCAGCAGTATAGAACATCTGTATACTTTGTATGCAGAGCTGAGCAATCATTTATTCAAAGCACTTCACCTCCTCTTCTGTTTCTGAATCAACTGTGAGTAACTTACCATTCAAGAGTCTTCAAAAAATAAATCTGGCAATCATTTCATGAAGAAACTGGTGCAAGCATGGAATCTTTGAAAAGTGAAAGCGCTAATGCTGTGCCAGTGTCACTGAAGTGGTGCATGATCTGAGTCAATTAATTTTAATTATTCTAATGTTGTTCACAAACAAAAGTATGCAATAAATAGACAGACCTTAATCTTCAAAGATGTGAAGAATGGTAAAATATTTAATGTTCATGAACATGCTTTATTGAAAACTGGTGAAAAAGAGGAATTGGGGTGAGGGTACACTTTTTTGGCTAATAAATGTAAATGCAGAGATATATGTTGCATAATTCTGTAAGGGGGGTTGACTTAGCTTGGAATTCTGATTTAAAATCTCATTATATTCAATATCAGCAGAGCACACAGCAAATCAATAATTAGTTTAGTGATATATCTAAACATGACTGGTTAATAGAGGATTCTCATCAAACACAGTATCAGTGTTCCCAGTGGGCTTCTGTAGATGTTATTACCAAGTCAGACATTATGCAACTTTTTGTTCATTATCTAGAAGAAACATGAAGCTCTTGATGACTAAATTTTCAGATGACACAATGATAGGCAAAGCAAGAATTAACGAGAAGCAATTCGCATCATACAGTAATCTGAATGCTGATAGGATGGATTTAGGAAGTCTGAAGTCTATATAGATCGACAGAATACGCCTCAAAGGCATTAGGAAATCAGCTGCATTGTTTACTCTTTAAATGTCAGATTTTGCGAGATCTAAATTAGCTGTTTCTACTCAGGAAAAAATGAGTTCACATAATCTGCCTATTTTTGCAAGGAAGGACAAAATATATTAGAAATATATTTAGAAATATATA
>NW_009943919.1:0-11991 GCF_000696875.1 Nestor notabilis
TCTGCGCGTTCCCTTAGAAGTCTCTTAGGCGTGACCGCGCTTACGTGTGGCAAGAAGTGGGCTGTGACCGGGCTTCCGTTACAGGGCTCTGGCTGCAGAGGGCCTGGCTTGCCTCTTGCCCGCTGTGCTTTCCTCATGGGGCAGAGCGAGTCCCGGTACCGCAGGGAAGCTGCGTGAAGTGCCTCTCTGCCCGCTTAGGAAGGGCCTGCGGCGGGTCTCAGGGCGTCGTAGGGCCTTCCTCTGGGAAGGGGCCAGGACCCTGAGCTGCCTGTGCCTGAGCACTGGTGTTGCCTGACAGCCTGCACGCAAATGGCTTAGCTTTCAAGGTTGGGAAGAATGCATTTAAAATGAAACAGAGAGGGTTATGAACTGTGGAAAAGCTAGGCTAAAAACGTTCTTTTGCTAATAATGTGTTTTTAATGGTGCCCTTCTGAGATTCATTCTTGCCCCAAATATTTAGGCAATTATGAATACTGTGTTTTTGGAGCTCTGTGTTGTTTTGTGATGTGTTACTGACAGTCAAAGCAGGTTTTCCTTTGGCAACATAAACTAGTTGCCGATACTGATTTTAAAAGACTGGTAGGTTATTTTACTGTAGTTGAGTTGCAAATAATCACATATTGTGAAAGCTTTGCTAGTGAAATGGGTTACATGTAAAGCCTTTTATAGGTCAGAAGTGAAATGCGTTGTGAAAACTACAAGGCCTGCCCTTTGCAGCTTTTGAAAACTTGTGTTAAGGCTACTCCCAGCAATAAAGGTAGTAGCACTTGGAGCAGTACTCCTCACTGGAGTTTATAATAAAGGCACATGTGGAGATGGATGCTAGGTGTCTTACTTTTTTCCTTGGTGCAGGTGGTCTTATACAGTTGCATGCAGCATTTGTAAAGATGAGGCTCCTTGAGATGGCTGAGACTATGTAATCGCTTACTTCTGCCAGAAGGAGCTGGGCTGTATGCTTCTCCTTCCGCCCCTTGTGCTGGGTCTGGCAGATGATGGAGCGCCAGAGCCAGCACAAAGACGAGAAAGCAGGATTGCAACTCTCAGTGGCAGCAAGCTCGGCGTCTTGGAAAATCTTGCCTGAGGTCCAACCTTGTGAAATGTCATATGTGCCAGACCTTCAGGCCCAGCTTATTCAAGTCGTGTGGTTTGGCATGTCTGTAATGTCTTATGAAACAGCATCATGACCTAGAGCAGAGGACTAAAGGTTGAACAGGAGAATATGGAGACTGTAACTTCTTGTATAGTGTTTCCACTTTCTTTTTGTTCTTGCGTAGTTACTGATACAGCTTTAGATCTTTTAGATCACTGTGTGGTTTAGATCCTTTTATTCTGCAGCTGGACACTGTATTCTCGTATGAAGCTTTTGAGGGCTGCTTGTTATAACTTTTGCTTTTTCTTTTGAGATAAAAGTTTTGCTTCCCCCTTTCTCTTCCTCCCTTCCCTCCTCCCCTCCCCGAGGGCTTTAAATAAGCAGTGATAAAGCAATGGTTGGTTCTTAGCAAAGGAGGAGGTTATTTAATGTATAGAAGTTGTATAGATAGTTAGTAAAGACCTTCTCAGTCAGAAAAAAAAAAGCTCATTTTCTCAGTTAGAAACAGTAATCAAATATGCAAAAAGAATAGTATTTAGAAAAGTAATGCTTTATAATCTTTTGAATATATTAATATTTTAACTTTATTTCACCTGTAAGTTACAATTTACTTGCTTTACCCACTTATATAGTGCATCTTCATCATGTCCGTCTTTAAAACATTCTTTAAAGCAGTAGTGGAGACATTTCACTAGTGACTGTTAATTGTGTTGATTACAGCTTGGGGAGTATTGCAGTTGGGAGGTTCTGAGCTGGATGCAGTTGAGAGAGGCTGTGGTCAGTGTGAGATCGACCAATGCGATGGGAGTGTGGGGTATGGAGGAAGCCCAGATGAAAGTGGAGAAACAACACTGGATGCAATGATTATGAATGGGTAAGAAAACCACATGGAGTAAAGAATGATCCCAGTATTTTTTAGCACATTTTAATGTAAGACCTGTAACAGAGATCTTGCTGATTTAGGGTTAACTATAGGACAAAGTTATATGTAAACTTGTGGAGCTAGGGAAAATAATTAGTGGAAGAGTAACTAGCATCTTTGTTACTGAATCTTTGCGTAGTGCAGTAATCTAGCTCTAGATATAGCACTCGCAAAGCAAATGGTTGGTAGCATTGTAAGCTTTCCCTTTGCATTCATTCCATAAATATTTCACTTCTGGAGCAATTGTATTCTGTACTTTATTTACCATTTAAAGCTGTCATGATTAAAAAGTAATTGCAAGTGTGTAGTTCTTGTTATGAGTTTATGTAATAATATAGTTATTCTACTGAAAGTATTACTGTGGACTGAGTTACTGTTAGTTGAGCCTCATCCCCGTGCCTGTGAAAGAAAACAATATAGGGACAAAGTTTTTCCCACAAGTGATGTAGTTTGTCTACTACTAGACTACTATGTCATCTGTCTATGGCATAGAACAATTAAAGCAGTATGTTAAACGAGCAAGCTTTCTAATTTAGATGAGAACAGGTTTTGTCTGATAAATATGTACAATTATTCTTGTATTTTTAAGAAGTTTTAAATATTTCTTGTTTACAGCAACACTATGGAAGTTGGAGCAGTTGCAGATCTCAGACATGTAAAAAATGCAATCAGTGTAGCACGAAAAGTCATGGAATATACTAAGCATACGTTATTAGTGGGCGAGTCAGGTAATTATCCGTTCAACTGTTTCCAAGATGTACCTTTTTCTTATAACACTTCCTGGCAAAATTGCTGTATATTACTCTTGGTAATATAGGAGGAAGGATTCTCTGACAATCAAATGAATATTCAAATAATTCAGAAGTGTTTACTCTTTTGTTACATGTGTATGAATTAAGTCGTTGTTCACTGTTTGGACATGAAAAGAAAAACACGACTTTGTGGTCTTTCCACCAATTTAATTGCAAACGTTAACTGGTAATCCCAAGGCTTTGCTAATACCACTGATATCAAAGGTATCAAAGATGGTTCAATACAAGGCACTATAGCAGCTGTCAGATGTAAACATTTAATTAAAAAACACAAAGCAACTTTTTCCAAGGAAAAGACTTAATAGACTATAAAGTTAAGATTTTACTATTTTAGTATGTATTCAGCATGACTTTTGTTTCATAGTATAAAAATAGAAGTGAGAATTTGAATGGAAAAAACTGCATTAGGGGCTGTACTAGGTACAACAAAAGAGTGATAGCAAACTGGAGGAGTAGTTGAGCTTTTCAAATATGAGCTGCTGCTGTTAGAGTAATACTGGTTTCAAAAGAGATGTACATTCCAGGGAGGTATATGAGTAGTGAACAGAAGGTTACTTGGCTCACAGTTAAGGACTTTTAAAATGTATTTGCCTGCTCAGAAAGAAATGTGATCAGTGCGAAATTGCATCTGAGCATTAAGAATAAGTACTTTGAAACTGCTAAGAAAAGATTAAAGATTCTTGAGGGAGTTAACATATACAGAATGATAGAGAAATAAGTGCAACAGTAGTTTTTTGATGGAGTGAAATAGGGCAGCAGAGGGAGGTGAAGACAATGTTTGACAGGAGGTCTGAAAAGAGAGATTGAGATTTGCAGATTGTATTTAATTTGAGCAGTTGGCCATGATTAGGTTACAAGTGGCTTTGGTAAGAGAGGCATCATAGATGATGCTGAAAAAGAAATTGGTCAGATGTTAAATAGAGGAGGAAGAAATGCTTGTCATGCTCCTTTCCCCCTTACACCCTCAGCAAGTTTGCCAACAACATGGAGCTGTGTAGTGCGGTTGACATGCTGGAGGGAAGGGATGCCATCCAGAGGAATCTTGACAGTCTTGAGAGGTGTGCCAACACAGACCTTAAGAAGTTCAAGGCCAAGTGCAAGGTCCTACACCTGGGTCGGGGCTGTCCCAAGCATAAAGACAGGCTGAGTGGGGACTGGATTGAGAGCAGCTCTGAGGAGAAGGACTTGGGGGTGTTGGTTGACCAAAAGCTCAACATGATCCAGCTTCAGTGTGCGCTCACAGTGCAGAAAGCCAACTGTATCCTGGGCTGCATCAAAAGGAATGTGGCCAGTAGGCTGAGGGAGCTAATTCTCCCTCTCTACTCCGCTCTTATGAGACCCACCTGCAGTACTGCATTCAGCTCTATGGCCAGCAACACAAGAGGGATGTGGATGGGCTTGAGCAAGTCCAGAGGAGGGCTGCAGAGGTGCTCAGAGGGCTGGAGCACCTCTCCAATGGAGACAAGCTGAGCAAGTTGGGATTGTTCAGCCTGGAGAAGAGAAGGCTCCAGGGAGACCTTATAGCATCCTTCCAGTACCTAAAGGGTGCCTACAGAAAGTCTGGAGAAGGACGTTTTACAAGGGCATGTAATGGCAGGACATTACTTTAAAAACAAGTAGTTTTCAAACTGAAGAAAGGTAGATTTAGATCAGGCTTTAGTAAGAAATTCTTTACTATAAGGGTGGTGAGACAGTCAAACAGGTTGCCCAGTGAAACTGTGGATGCCTCATCCCTGGAAGTGTTCAAGGCCAGGTTGGATGGCGCATAAATATTAGTGAATGAATCAAAGCAGTGAGAAATTAAGATAAAGTAGTATTCTGAAAGCACGTATTTTCTGTAGAAATAAGAACTTGGATAAAGAAAACTATGGTTGTCTTTACCAAGCAAAAACTGATAAAGACAAAATGGAGCTTCAGAAGAATACATCTGAACCTTCAAATCAGCATGTGAGAGAAATGACAGTTTATTTTTGAAATGAAAATGATCACATTTTCACCAGAAAAGCTAACCAGAATAGTAAATCCTTTTAATATAAATGTAGATAATCTCTGCAGGCTTTCTTTATTCAAGATGCAAAATTGCTGACGTTATTCTTTATTTTTTCTCCCAATAACTAAACTACACTTTTATTTGAATATATTTAGTGATACAATCCGGGAAGTCTGCCCATTTCCTAAAATTTAATTTCTATGAGTAGTTGACACTAGAGAGGAAGAGGCAAGCTGTGGCACACATTCATTTTGTTTAGTTGATCATTTTTAAATGTGTGACATGTACCTTGTTTCTGGCAGTAAAATTTTAGTGAAAGTAACATGAAATTTTCATTTTCAGTGGTAAAAAACTGATGGTATCTGTTAGAGTGCCATGACACCTGAATAGTCTTCACAGTTCTGTTTACATTGACTCAAAAAAAAATAAGTTTAGGTATCTTAAAACCTTTGGTACATACAGAACTTAAGGAAGACAAATGCATTACAGAATCATAGAATGGTTGACGTTGGTGGGGACTTGAGGTCTTCTGGTCCAACCTCCCTGCTCAAGAAGGGCCACCTAGTGCTGGTTGCCCAGGACCATGTCCAGATGGCTTTTGAATATCTCCAGAGATAGAGATTCCACATCCTCTGGGCAACTTTGTCACCCTCAGAATGGGTGCCATGCTGTTCAGAGGGAGCTTCTCATTTTTCAGTTTGTGCCCATTGCCTCTTTTCCTGAGCACCATCAAAAAGAGCCTGGCTTGATCTTCTTTGCACGCTCCCTTCAGATATTTTTATACGCTGATGAGATCACCCTGAACCTTCTCTTCTCCAGGCTAAACAGTCCCAGCTTCAGCCACTCCTCTTAGTTTTGTATCACCTGCAAAATTTGGTGAGGATGTGTGCCCCATCATCCAGGTCATTAATGAAGATACTGAACAGTACTGGACCCTGTATTGATCCCAGTGGTCCACAGCTAGTTACTGGCTCTAACTAGACTTCATACTACTCATCACCAAACACCCTCTAAGCTCAGCCCTTCATCCAGTTTTCAGTCCACCTCACTGTCTGCTCATCCAGGCCATACTTCATCAACTTCTCTTTGAGGATCTTGTGGGAGCCTTTGATATGGAAGTTTAAGGTTGACAATATCTGCTGCGCTCCCTTCATATACCAAACCCGTTTTTCATCATAGGAGGTTATCAGACTGACCAACCATGACTTCCTTTTTGTGAAGCCATGCTGACAACTCACAGTCACCTTGTCCTTCCTGTGCTCAGAAATGGTGTCCAAGGTTAGTTGTTCCATCATCCTCTCAATAATCAGTGTGAAGCTGACCAGTGTGTAGTTTCCTGGGTTCTGCTTCTTAGCCGTGGTGTAGCTTTTGTTGAACAGATACAGATAACCACACTGATCAGAGTTGCCCTGTTAAAAGAACTGCTTTCTCTGTTCATTGCCTAATTTCTTTGGGCGAAGTCTTAGAAAATTAGCAATAAAGGCCATGTATACGCACGGAGTCTGGCAAGGGACATTTAATGCAGAATGATTACAAGTGAGGAAACAGAATTAGTTTGGTTATCATGTGCCAAGAAATATTCAGGTTTGTCTCCAACAGATAAGAAAGTTTCATAATCACAATGTTCCTGACCCTTTCCCTTTTTCTCCTAGCAATACTTAGACCAATAATCCAAGTAAACAGTTCAGAGAGTAAAAATGCCAATTCTGCTTCCTGGAATAGAAACAAGGCTTTAGAAGTCATGCAAGAATGACTGACAAACATGCATAAGCACAGTTTTACCTGAAAAGACCCCCCAAAACAAAAACGAACCAAACGAAGAAAACCAGCAAACCTGCCTGTTTTGCTTAATTGAAGCTGTCAGTTTTCTTTGAGTGCAAAGAGGATTTAACTGTCACGGTTTTAAAGAAAAACATAGAAAAGCTGTCCAGAAATAATTGAAGGCTTTTCTTAATTCTTGAACTGGAGATGCTTGTTCAGCTTCTCTAGTGTTATAGTGACATTATTATCAAGGATTGGTAATATAAATTCAAGCATCTGAGTCTAGCAACAGTATCTCTTACTAGGTCGTATCAAACGTATCTGCAACTAAAAGATGAAAGAGTAGCTGATCTTTTTTCTTTTCCCTTTCCCTAGCGAAAAAAGCCATTCTTAGAAGTGCAGTATTCTTTCATTGCTTGTGTTGGTATTTCTTTTGCTCCCTTGACACATACTATATTCATTTTCAAAACAAGGAAGCAGTCACTTTTCAAACTGCAAGGAAGAAGTGTAATGTGTAATATGTAAGCTGGTGGATTGATTTCTGCAAGTATCAGTGTTTTGGTGGTAAACGTGCTGCTGTTACTTAAATTCATAGAAAACTAGCTTTTTAAGGAAAATATACTATTATTTGTATAACACAAACATTTCTGTAACACACACAGCCCAGTCCACTCTTGCTTCAGTTTATTTGTGTTCAGTTGATTAATAGAGTTCAATCTGTTTCTCTTTCAATGGTAAAAATTACATATTTTAACATAGTTACGGTGATTTGAGGAAATTTGATATTGCCAGTGAAGGCAGAGTTCGCTCCTGCAGTTATACGTCACTATAATGGCTGGTACTGCTCCCTGAAGACATATTTCTAATCTCTGTAGAGGATATAGAATTTCTTGATTTCTAGATAACATTACATGAATGCATTATTATAAAGTATATAACAATATGAATAAATTAATGGTTTTGGTTTTGTTGTTGCTTTTCAAGCCTCCCTGTTTGCTGTAAGAATGGGGTTTCCATATGAAGATTTAACTACCCAAAAATCTCTTTTGGTGTATTCAGAGTGGCTTAATCAAAGCTGTCAGCCAAACTACTGGAAGGTAAAGTGTGGTGGTGGTGAAAGTGGGGTTTAGAAGGTCAGTAATGCAGCATTGCCTCTTTTAGCTTATTTTGAAGTTGTGCTTTATGTGTGAAGAAAAAAGAAGCTTTGCATGTTAAACGAACAAACTTGGAATTACCAGGCATTTGGTAGACTCAGCAAGAGTATGTGTCTTGCTCCTATTTCTTGGATCCTGCTGGTTTTGACCTTGCAGAGTGTATATTTTTTTGATGAATTTATGAATTTCTATAAGAAAATCTTACAGTAGCAATTAAGGTCCGTAAAAAGTTAGAAAGGCTTTATGCAGACCTGCGAGCATATCACATTAATGCAGCTGTCTGTTAAACTTGTCTGTTGTGGGGTTTTTTTGTTTGTTTGTTTTTGGGTTTTTTGTTTGTTTGTTTGTTTGTTTTTGGATTGGTGTTACAGATTTCTACATATTTATATGCTGTCTTGTTTCTTGGCTATTAAATGCTGCATTGCTGAACCATTTTAAATCAATACGTATTCTGTTTTTCAGCTGGGAAAATATCTTGACTATGGTACTGACTTGACAATAGTAAAACAAGCTCAGTTCATCTGCCTGGCTGCTTTTTTTTTTTTTTTTTTAATCAGTCAATTCAGTAGAGGGGAATCTTTAATATTAACATAACTTTCTAGTAAGAAAAACTTTTTACTGCATAATACCAGAAGTCATTCTTTATTCTTTAAGCAAATCAGTTTGTGGGATTTCAGTACAGCTGTGTAATTTAAGTATTGGGCATCTGTTACGAGTGTGGTAGATTATAGGTATTGATTGTGGTATTTTTAAATTTATCTGTGGTGAAGCAGAATATATTATTCATGCAAATTACAAAATATTTGCAGAATGTGATACCAGACTCTTCAAAATCCTGTGGACCATACAAACGGCCTGAAAAAGTGACTTATAAAGAAGAACAGATCTCACGAAGAAGTTTTCATAATCATGATACTATTGGTAACAACTTTTCGTAACTCTGATGCTGATATATTTTTTTTTCTTCATTCTTCCACCTTAGCTTTTGTTCAATGCCCTACTGCTTTTCCCTCAGATACCTTGGCATAATTGCTTGGGCAGCTATGAATGCTTAGAAAACTGATCAAGATTAAAAATACTTATCTTGATTATGGTTAACTTAAGTCTCCCCTGTAGATGTCATACCAACTTAAAGGCTTTGCAGTGGTGGAAAAAATGAGTAAACTATTAGTCCTGTTGCCAACCAAAAGCAGTGTTTGTTGAACAGTTCTTAAACTTATAAACTTGCTTTAATTTTTCTTTTATTCTGGCTTTTGTCTAAATAATTTGCTAGAAAAACTACTATGCTTAAAACAGGTTAGCAGTAGCAGTCCCAAAAACTTCTAAGAGCGTATGGATAGAGGACTGTTAATTGCCAAGCCTATATATTGATCAATGAGCAGATCAGACAGGAGTGAAGCAGTTAAGATTCATGTCTTCCAAAGCTTAATATTTTGGAGTCTTGAAGCTTACACTCCTTTGTTTCATCTGGATTTTTCTCGGTTTAGCAATTCAGAACTTTTTGCCTGATAGTATTTGCAATACCAAGAAATAACAAGTTGTTTCTTTTTTGCTTCCAGTCCACTCTCCTAATAACAAATTAACTTTCTACAGAAGTCAGGCAACCTACCAAATTGTTAAGTTGGTAGGTAGCTTTCTTTACTGGAATATAGAGTCTTCAGTGCTAGAAAACTCAGAAATCGTGGAGTGTCAGGATGAGAGGGGAATCTGCTAAGTACAAGTCAGGAATTGATGTATCATTAAATAGTCCTAAGCTGTTTTGTAGTGAATGATGGTGCTTACAATTATACTGCAAGTTCTCCCACCCTGTTGTTTTATATATGAAACGTGTCCTTGACTAGCACATTTTGAGAAGAGCCTTCATTCACAAAGCTTTTTGGAAGTTGGTAGGAACAGATGCCCTTCCAGTCTTTTTGCAGAGGCTAATGGTGGCTATAGAGTCAGTGCCTCTATGGTTTTAGCTTTTTTATGAGAAGGAAGGTAATGCTTAGTGAGGTCAGAGAACCAGAACTCAGCTCTTTGAATTCTGCTTCTTGGATCTCGATTTGTACTGGAGTTTGATGCTAGCAGCGGTTTCTGCCCTCTCTTAAAGAGGTGAAGTCTTGCTCTACAGAGAAGCAGCTGATCCAGCATCCTGCTACAAGTGGCAATCTAAGCTTCTCTAATATGAGGCAGTGGCTTTTTTATCAGTACAAAACTAGCAAGGACTAGGCTTACCAACAGATCTGATTGCCTGCCATGTAATTCTTGTTAACTTTGGTAGGCGGTGTGTCACTGTCTGTGAAATTTAAGCTCATCCTTCTGACCCCTTTTTTTTTTTCTTTTTTTTTTTAAAAAAATTTCCCTCTATAGGGCCATTTATAATTCCCAGACTTTGTTGTTCTGATGGTACTGGGGTAGGATGTGGTGACACTAGGTACTTGTTCTCCACTGATTAACATAGGTGTTTATCAGGAGACAGGAGCTGCTTGGGCATCAGTAATGTACAGCTCTGAACAGTGTGTCACTCACTGTTAGAGGTTTCTTTTTGAGCTCTTGTAATGCATCCTAAAGGTTTCCAAATGTGTTCTGAGAAGAACTTCTTTAAGAGTACGACTTCTCTATGTTTAAGGATATCAGTAGTTTGAAAAGTCTGGGTATTGTCATTCTGCTTGATATCATAATGCCAATTAAATAAATTTGTTATGAGTGTTTCTGAATGTGTTTCATCCCTGTTGAAAACTTTAGGAATGGTTGTAATCGGTGGGAGTGGAATTGTTGCTTCTGGGACGTCTACTAATGGTGCAGTCCACAAAATTCCAGGGTTAGTATCTCTGGTTTTACAAAAAATCTTTTTTCCTGCCTCATTCGCTGCATTAAGCTTATGTAAAGGTTATATATTTTATACTGCAATGATCACAAAATGGCCTTGCTTATTTCTGGGCATCGACATAAATCCTTATACTGAGAAACTGTTGCAAGATGATTTGTCTTTGAGGGAATGCTTGTTTTTCAGCTCAGTTCACCATAGAGAGACACAAACAACTGACACGGTTGCAAGGCAACTTGTAAGGCATGGCACCAGAGACAAATAAGTGTTTTGGAGAGGTGCATGGTCTCCAAAGAAGTGTACATAGAATCAGAGCCCTGGGCTTGTATTTTGTCTTTGAGATTTTTTTCTACCCAGTTAGGAATCTTATCTGTGAACCAAGTCAGACAACTTCTGGATTTAGCAACAAGTTATTGAACATACTAATGTCCCCTGCTGCTTATTGTTGCCCACTGGCTAAACCTTACTGCCCAAACTATAGTCAGTATAATAACAAACAGTTGTGCATTGGAGGTGGATTAAGCCTCGGGTCAGTCAGGTTATCACAGATCACTTTTTCTGGTACTTTTAAGACAAGACTTCTGACTGCAGTGGGGTGACCTCTTCACCTGTTCTGTTCTGTGAGTTCAACACTAACCCAGCTGGAGGCAGTAAGGCTGACAAAGTTAAGAGTATGCCCAGGTTACAAGAACTTGCCAATATCAGGCCAAGAGCTACTACACTGATGCAGTCCCACTTATTAAATTACAGTTTTATGCAATTTCCAGGTTTTGTTGTGTTTTCTTTTTTTTTTTTTCCATTTTTCACTACAGCCGTGTAGGAGACTCTCCGATAGCTGGAGCAGGATCCTATGCGGATAGCACAGCAGGAGGAGCTGCAGCCACTGGGGATGGTGACATAATGATGCGCTTCTTACCCAGGTTTGTCCCTAGGGTAGGCTTTGCTATTTTTCTCTAGTGAAATGTGAACTCAGAAAAGGAACTAACTGATTAAAAAGACAGTCTGACTTACTGGCTGCTGAAGTGGGAGTAAAGGAAGGAATGGAAAGGGAAAGAACAGCAGCACAATCAGGTCATCCTTATATCTGTCTTAAAAGAAATGATTTCTTAAATATCTTGGTGACAGATCCTTTAATACTGCTGTGCTATTGAGCAAGCAGGCACCAGGTAATGAGTATTTTTCCAACTTGCATGCTTTTTGACAGAACTGCTTAGCTTTTTCTTACTAAGTGTTTTGTTGTGTGGGAAATAAGCCTTATAAATTGTAGGAAGGTTGAGGTGTGAGTCTGAGATTACTTGGGAGAGTGGGAAGGTGTCACTGTAACAGTCCTGTATAATTGCGTCTAATTTGAAACTGGAAGAGTGTTTTAATGCAGTCATCATGATTGCATAGCCTGCGTAAAATACGGGTGTTTTCATGAGCGAGTTTTGACAGTCATTCTTGCAAGTTGGTC
>NW_009943919.1:12022-24306 GCF_000696875.1 Nestor notabilis
TGGAAGCCTGTGCTGAACATAATAGGAACTGATGCTTGAAGGAATATATAGCAGTGGCCTTCATATTCCTGGGGTGCTTTTTCTGAAACTGGCAGTTAAGAATGCTCACTAGTTTGTTGCATATTTACAAATGTCCTCAATGAGTTTCAATTTGTTCTAAGTCAGTCTTGAAATACAAGGGAATTGACAACCTCACGAATTATCCTGAGGTATCAGATACCAACAGCAGTATTGAGTTGCGCTCCACTATGAGGTTAATCAATAAAAGCTTTCATTACACTTTAGCAGCCTGAAGGATTTGGCTTTAGTGCTTAAAACATTTTCTGGTGGCACCAGTGGGTTTTAGAAAACAACTCAGACTAGATGGTTAATCACAGGTTCCTTGTAGATACAGATCTTTCCTAAGTCCATGTTATTTAGATATTCCCACAAGAAAACAAATAATAGAATTGGCTTGCCAGAAATGAAGGAAGTGTTAAATGTATTTTCTGTCTGCCTTCTCTGAGATAGTAACATCTTTCAGAGTTTTTGATTAGTGAAGAGACCCTTGTGAAACACAGCTTTATATTCAGATAGTTATCTTTAGATGACTTGAACCTATTTGATTGTTAGAATAAATGTAAGATAACAGGGAGCCTTAAATTGCCAGGAAGGCTCTCTTTCATGGTACTTTGATAACATCTGTAGTTACTGTTATCTGTAGATGAGTCTTCGTTTAACAAGAGTTGGTTTTACATCTTTCATCAAAACAAAATCTAGTGTGGCTTGCTTGTAAGTTACATTATTTGTTATCTTCTAATCTTCAGGTTGTGAAAGAAAATGACAACAAAAGTAACTTTTTTCCCTCTGAGGACATTTTGGAAATGTAACTGATTCATCTCAAACAATGCCCATGTATTTGTTTGCCTAATGATACCGTAGATACAAAAGAAGTTCATTTTTATTTCTTTTTTGAGTAGATTTTTTTTAATTGGTTTACAAGAAATTTGAAAGTGGCTCAAAGTCTTGATCAAAACACTGTACCTTCATGTTCATGAAATAAAGAAAATGGGTCAATTTTGAGGTTTCCAGAAACTGAAGTTTTTTCTGGAAATTTTTTTTAATGTTTACTGAAACCAGTAACTGATCAGTAATATCAGAGGTCAGTTTTCTTCAGAAAAGTATCTTGACATTGGTCTTTTTGAAAATTAGTAATAACTTTTCATGCCAAACTTGATCACACAGTGAAAAATAAAAGCCCCGAACTCTTTAACTGCTTCTTTGCAGTTCTTTAACTGATCTGTTGCTAGCCTCTTCTACTACAAATAATGAGAACATTATCCCAGGTTTAGTCATGCCTTAGAATGATAGATGGTACAGAGGACATCTTGCAGTCCCTTTTAAGACCTGTTTGTAATTTCTGTTCATGTAGAACTTGAGTAATAATTGCCAATATGAAGTTTGGATAAAGATTATTTCTCATGTATTTCCATTATTCAAAGAAATCAATGTCTATCAATGGTATTTCAGAACATATAATCTCAGTATGGCTAACTGTCTCTGTGTGTGGTTGTTTTTCTCTCAGTTACCAAGCAGTGGAGTATATGAGAATGGGAACAGACCCAACAGTAGCCTGTCAAAAAGTTATTTCCAGAATCCAGAAGTACGCTCCAAAGTTCTTTGGTGCTGTTATATGTGCCAATACAACTGGAAGTTATGGTATGTATTTTGCTTAACAGATGAAGCTTCTTGACTCTTATTAGGTCACAGAAGTACAAAACCAGTAGTGGATTTTGAAGCAGAAGTCTTGAATTATTCTTTGAACACTGCAGCAATACTGGCCATTCATAATATCAAATGCTGGTTAGCAGGACAGCTGTGTCCTAGTGTGGACTTGAGATATTTTCATTTTTCCTCTTCATTTTGATGTCTTAGACTTCCACAGAATTTTTGCAAGTCTTAGTAAAAATCAAAAATATTTACAGCCTTCATGTGTTTTCCTGGACTGTGTATGATTAATTTGAAGGTTTTAAAAAAGAATGTTTATGCCTCCTCTAGATATAGCATAAGGCAGGGAGAATGTGAATGTTAAGCATAGCTTCAAAGCATTCCAAGATTAGTCACTGTGCCAGGCATCTCATTAGTGAACTCTTAGATCAGTAGGAAATACAATTTGCTAATCAACATGGCTTATTTAGTTAGACTGCTTATTGCTGTTCTTTGATCTCTTACTTCCCATAGTTCTGTGTTTAAGAGATTAGTGTTGGAGGAACTCATTAAGTGAATCAGGATTGAAAGACAGATTTTCCTAACTTACGTTGCCATTTCGAATTGTATTATAAGGGCATTAATTGCATTGCAGCAGTCAGTAGCACTGTATTTTTACTTAAAATCCAGTACTTTCAAGACGTCTTAGGTTAAACAGATTGTAAAGAACTATTACACCATTGTAGTAGAATCAGTAACTGGGTCTTTAGATGATAAAGTACAATAACAAAGACACTAATCTTAAATGCAGCAAATTACATTTCCCCCCCCCCCCTTTCTTTCCTAGGTGCTGCATGTAATAAAATTCCAGGATTCACTCAGTTTCACTTCATGGTTTCTAGCCCTTTGCTAAGTCAGCCAACTGAGCAAGTAGTAGACTGCATTTAATTTCTTATGTCCTATCAACAGGTAAACTTAAGACAAGGAAAGTGCTAAGCTTCCCTAGATGTTACTTTTTTAAATGGTTGTTCCAAGGTCTTATGGCTCTTATAGTCTGTTTGGTTTTGAAAGAACTAAGTAGCCAAAAGTGATGAATAGTAACCATTGAACTGGCCTTTGCTTTGCCATTTAGTTACATATTTGGCAGATATCTGAAACAAAGGACAGGGAGCAGGAGGGTCTTTGCCTCTACAGAAGTCTTATTTTGAGAAAAATTGTCTGTCCAGGTTTTCTTTTCTCTTGGAAAGAAAGTTGCATGCAAATGCTGAAAAGCAAGGAGAGAGGTTTGAAGAGTAATGGAGACTATTCCAAAGCTTTAATTAAGAGATAAGGAGCATGTCCTTGCAGACCTTTCTAACTTGTTTCACAACAGCTGAGAATACATTTGAATAGAGAGGACATCCAAACATCCCTAGTAGTACAAGCCTTCAAGGAGTATTGTGTTGACTCTGACTGGGTGGGAAGACAGTTTGAAACCTTCCTGTAACCTGTTTTATGTAGTGGAAGTTGAGTTATAAATCTTAATCACAGTGATTTCCTTGATGTAAATACACTGTGCACATTCCCTGTGGCACATTACCCCTGCAAAGGAGCAGTTAAATACCTAGAGCATGAGTTACCTACAGCTAACAAGGCTGGGTTTGTCACTTTCTATGTCTAGATACCAGGATTCATTTGTAATAGAATTTCAGCATCTTGAGAATTGTTCCATGGGTATTTGAAGATGCTTGATTGTTTTTTTAACTTGGTGGCTTGCTGATAATTTGATTAAATCTTTGCTAAACTTGACCTAGGAAAAGTTAAAAGGGGGAGCAAGTAAAAGTAGTGTCTTGTCATAAACTTGATTTATTCTTTCTCTACTTGAATAAAATTACTGGTAATAAAAGCACACCTTAATGTATCATTTATAGGTAAGGTTGCTTAGATACTTGTGTACTGTGCCTTAGAATGACTGTTGCCTTATTTCCAAGTTGGTATCTTTAAAACCTCGAAGAAGCCGTTCAAACTAGAATAGCCGACTTTAATGCCCTGCTGTCGAGCTTCATCACTGAAGTAATTTATTTGGAGGATTCACTTCTGTCACTGGATCTTCAGAGCATCTTGTACCACGGAGTTCACTGTAGGCCACAACAAGCTTTTGTCAGAGGAGCTGTTACTGAGTATATCTGTAGTAGCTTAAGGTAAGTTTTCTACCTGTGCTATTTACCATGGCTGCTGTATCTTCAGACAACTCAAGCAGCCAAGTGCAAGTAGATTAATAAAATGACAGTGACTGTTACTATGAAGATAACATTGTGGGTTGTGAACATAGAAGGTTCAGTGTGGGCAGCTGAGTGGCAGTGTCTCAAACTGCTGCTATTGAATCCACCAGGATTCATTTCCAAAAGAGATTGGAAACATCCATGGCTGGCTTTCTAGTGTGGGTGTACCACTCTGTGCTAGCTAGTGTATACCACTAGAGGTTATGAGTGCTCTGTAACAGTGTACCTGAGGTCACTTACAATTCTAACAATTCATCTATATGCAAGAGCAAAATTACTTGTCTCCATGGACATATGCACAACTACATGTGGTTTAATAATGTAGGTTGCTTTGTGCTGCTGAATTAATTCTCATAAGTGAAAGGGTTAGTTTATGTAAATTATTTTAATGTATTTTGAATTTGACAGTATATTATAATATTTATAAATTAAATTTATAAATGTACCATTCTAATGGACAGAATTCTGAATTAAAAAATATTTTGCTTAATGCCTTGTCTTTAAAATATCTCTTTGAAGGTTGTTAGTTGTAGAGCTGTTCTGTTATGCTTAGCAGAAACATGAAGGTTTTTACTGTGAAGGGTTTGTCACTTTTACAAGAACAAACCCTTGCCAAAAATAAACAAAAACTTCAGTTTCTGCTGGGGTTGTAAAAAAAAAAAAAAAAAAAAAAAAAAATCTTATCCACCTTCAAGGAATTTTTTATTTGTAAGATTATACCCTCGTTATATTTTCGCATGGCACTGAACTGTTCTTTAATCAGGCAATCTATATGAACCCTGACAATGTTTTTTATGCACTTGTTGAAAAACCCTTCCCTGTGATACCACTGTTGTAGCTTACCACGGAAGTACGTCCTTTCATCTGTAACTGCCTCAACCAGAAATAAATCACATGTTTGGAGAATTCAAGGTTGGGCTTTTGGATGGAAGCTGTGTGTAATATTACATAAACAGGAGTGAACATATTATCTCTTCACAGGGTAAAACAGCAGTGATGCTGACTGCTTTGTAACTTGGAAATTCTTCTATTAGCATTTGTTGTTTGGGTTTAGTTATGGTGTGATGGTTGTAGCTCATTAAAAACTCTATTCATCCTTGTTTTGAAACAGAGTATGTGTAGGATTTCAGTGCCATTATCTGTAGTCTGTGTGCGTGAGGAAACATAAGTGATAGTTAAATTCACTCTAGCTGTAATACACAACTGTTGTGTTACCTGCTAAGCACTGAACTACAAATGTTCTTGCTGGGGGGTCTGTTCATTCCTCCACATAAGTTCCATTAAATTTACAGCAAAAAAACCCATGACTGAAATGTCCATGGAGCAGATGTAGTAGAATCTCAGGATTTTGTGGCTAGTTTTGTTATAGTTTAAGCTGCCGAGCCAGGCAGTAAACGCTTTCCAATGTTCATGCATTTAACTGTATTAGCTGTGTTTTCATTTTCTTTTCTTTTTTTTTTTTTTTTTTTTTTTTTTTTTTTTTTTTTTTTTTTTTTTGCCTGACAGTTGGAATCAATGTAGGTAAATACACCTGCTGGTGCAGTGCTCTCGCTGTGATTAGCTGATACCTTTACAGTCACAGGTGGTGGTTTGTGAAATACAAGCAATAGCAGCTTCAAAGTATGCCAGTTGTTAGGGAATTCCTGTTATTGGTGACTTTCGTTTTCCTAATAGGATAAGGAAAAATCTTTTAAGGAAGAGCTTTTTTTATTAGACTTTTCCCAGGTAGAACTTTACAAACACAATTATATTGTAAATGTCAGAGGGGTTTATTGGTTAGAAATGGTAATTTTGGAGCTCTGCATGGGAAGAACTTTCATGTCTTAGATGAACAGGAAGTTTCTTGTTTTCACCTGTTGCAGTCCAGGCAGACTGTCAAATACATTTCAGCTCTAATTGTTTGTTGCTCAATTATTATTTTGATGCTGGTGGTGTAAAATACAAAAAGCAATGAGCTTGCCTCTTGAATGTAGTTGTGAAGTTGGATTGCGTTTTATATTTCTACTTTCTCAGCATTTGTCACCTGAAGGTCCTAAGAATAAGAAAGTCAGGTTAGCAAGAAATCCAGTGGCCTTGGTTTCTTTGAGTACTGTTGTGTACAGATGGGAAGAACCTGGAGTTGTTACCTGTCCAAGACAGAGAATATATCTCTGTCCATACAGAGAATGTTATTATAGAACCTGACCCTCCCAACAGGAGAAAGGAATTTTGTGAGTGTCTACTTAAGTCTGATCTTCGAACTGTAGCTGTAGACTGTATTTAGTCTTTGTAGAATGTCAGGGTAACTGAACAGTGAAAGGGGTTTTTTTGTTTATAAATACAAAAACGTAATAGATAATACTGTTTTATCCTGCATTAACTAATAGCTATAGAAGCTGTATTTTCAAGGGTTGAGGAATGAGTTATTCAAACTGAGAAGCACTATCACAGTAGATTGTAGTAGTGCAGTACTACAGATTTAGGATTATACTCCACTATATCATGAATGCTTATTGTTCATAATTAGATGCTTGATGGTATGTGTGGTTATTTATTAAATACAATGTGACAAGCTATTTGAAAATAAAAATGATTTTGCTGCTAGCTTAATACTCCTCCTGGATATTCATTGTTATGACAAAAATTCCAAGGCAAATTATCATAGATCATCTGTGAGGATGAAGGTTGGGTTGGCAAGCTAATACATAGAGAAGTATAAAGGAACTGAAACTTGCCATAAATTAATGTTTTCATCAGCATTGCTTTTCCTGAGCATTGAGGAGCAACGTGGAACTGATAGTTTCCTACTTTTGTTGTGTAATCAATTCTTTATCTATGGAGGATTTTTTCTGAAGGATTTACAGTAATAGATGAAGTAAAGCATTATAGATTAAAAGGGTAAATGTAAGAAGTACTATAAACAAGCCTAATTCTTATGCAGTCAAGTGTGTTTTCCTAATTTTGTTGTTACTGAGGACTAATTTTTATGTTTTAAAGTACAAAATAAATTACATTGGAGTAGCTGCAGTGTTAATGAACTGTAACTATTTAAATTCAATCTGTACCCATTCTTAGGACTCTGTCAACATGAAAAGTCCTGTGATCTCACTTCTCAGCGAGAGATCTGGCAATTTTTATTACTCCTTAGTGAAACTGCTAGCTCCACAAAATGGGTCTTTAGAGGGTAACATTACTTTGCCACATGGGCTTAAAGATGTTAATGGCCTTTAACTGATTTCTGCATTGCTACTTCTCCCTGCCTTCTGCATCTCTTTGCTGGAGGTTACTGTTCCTGTACTGGCAGATGAGGGTGTACACATTCACCCAGGCAGCTTCATGCCAGATCCTGTCGTTTAACCTCTCTGACAGCCATCTTCACTTTGCACTGGGAATAGCAGGTACCTGCATCCTATTTCACTGGCTCTGCTGTGGGCTTCATAACTGGTGATCAGAGCAGTAACAGCTCCAGGGCAGTTTGACTGCAGCTGTTTGCTGGGGGAGTGTCCATCAAAGCTCTCAGGTGCGTATAGAATATCTTCTTCATTCCTGTGAATTGAGCCCCTAGGCTCATAGTTACAGCCGTGGTGATAAAATCCATGAAAAGCAACTATACAGAACAAAGAACAATTAGCTACTAGTGAAGCGCCGAAGAGAAGGTGATGTTTGAAGCTTTGTCCATCTCTGGAGTATGGTTTCAGCTGGATAAAGGTTTTGGTACCCCAAAAGGTATGGTACTACCCCCATCCTCCACTGTGCGTTTTCAGTTATGCAATTGGTTCTGGTGATTATGCAGCACCACAACATGGATCAGCTTGCTGGTCTGGCTGAATACAGATCTTGTTTTGTCTTTTTTCAGTGTGAGTAAGCAAGCTGTCCTGTCTTACTGTACAGCCACCCGGCTGCTGATACCGACACAAGGCAGACTGCAGGAATCGCAGTAGGGCACTGAGGAGCACAGGAAATTATCCAGCTGGTGACAGCAGATACTTAGATTAATGATAGAACACTTCAGAATTTTCCTGCAGACTGAAGTAAGGTGCCTGTCTCTCCACAGGTTTCATGAGGTCAACCCTCAAGCTAGATGCCTATCCTACTATTTCTCCCTAGTAAGAGACATCAAAACTTGCGATTTGAATACAGGATTCTTACTATTTCAGGGAGAATTCTTATCAACAGGCTATTATCATGTTTCCCATATTCTCTCTTCTGTCATGTAAATTTCTAATTATCTACCATAGGCTTCCCATCTTCAGGATGGGAAAGTGCAGTGTCTCCATACAGCCTTCTGATGGCCTTCTCTTTTGTTTAAAATGTGAATTTGAATTTCTTCTGACTGAGGAGCCTTTACAACTCAGATCTCATACTCAAGAGCAACTGCTGTTACTGCAATGCTTTTTGAAAATGTGAATGCCATGAATTCAGTCTCCTTGACTGGCTATTTAATTGAAAGTCACTGTGAGATGTGTTCTGTGTTAACACCACTGTGCTTTCGACAGACTACTATATTGGGCTCTCGGAGACTTCTGTCAGGAATGTCTGGTTACTGAATCACAAAGAGGTTTAGACAAGAGACAAATGCCAGTATGCTCAGCAGAGCTGAGGTAACATCTCTAGTCACATTCAAGAATAGAGCTATAACCTGTTAGTTGTAACTTAATTCAAAAAATCAAGTCCCTTTCAGAGTTGGGAATAGAAGTTTTATCTTGCAGAAAGTTGTACTTGTATAACAATAACGTAGTGCTTCACTATGACAAATGTAAATGCTAATGCCAGATAAATATTCCAGCTGTCGTTTCTAATTGCCATTTATGTACTTTTGGTCAGTCTTAGGTATTCATAGTATGCCAATCAGTGTTGAACTTAACCATTACATTCTACTTTGTAGCTCTGATTTTTCCAGGCTTAGCATTTGGGAAGAACTTCAAATGTTCAAATACTACAAGCTGAGGCAATCTGGTCAAATAATAGACCATCTCATGTAAGTGCCTCTGAAGTATTTCTCACAGTGAATAACAAAATCACTGAACAATACAGAACTGCTGAAGCATTTAGTCTCAGTATGCAAAGATTAGAGTGCTCTATCCTTAGAAAGGGAAAAGTTGACTTTCCTGGGAAAATCTGAAAGAGACTTGGGCACCGGAATCAAACGTTTTAAGCTTTATGAGGACCCCAATACTTTGTATCTGGTGCTGCTTTCTAACTTTGTAGGTACCCCACATCTGTACATGTGCTGGTGATGCGTGTATTTGTGGGGATGCATACTGCCATAAACCCAGTAACTCCTAATGCTAGGAAGCTAACAGGACCTCAAGCTTTTACTCTTTTAATCCTGGGGCCTCATCTGACAGGCCTGCTGACACACAGAAGGCTGCCCAGCAGATGGGAGTAAGTTTGTGCATCTGTGGCTTGTTGCACTTGCTTATTCTAATGACGATGCCATTATATGTGAAATGCTAATAGCTATGTTCAAATAGTAACCTGCCTGATTATCCTAGAACTCTGAGGCCAAAGAATCTCTTCCTCCTTATTCTGCTATAATTAGCAGCAATTCATTTATACAAAGTGAAACAGCTTCAGTGAGATGGTGAGGAAGAGAGCACATGAAGATCAGCTTCTCCAGGAAGGTGGAAGTAAGATTCCATGGGGATACACATCCTGACATATTTCTCGCTCCTCTGCTAGTATTGCTTAGGTAGTGCATGGTACCAAGCATCTGGTAAGCATTCCTTGAATACCAGCAGCTCAGGAAATAGGCTGAGTTCCTGAACAGTTCGCTAATAAGAAGACATTAAGGGCAAATTCATGGTGAGTAAAGAATAAATGTAGACTGTTGACATCAAAAATCTTCCATCAGTGAGGTTCCTTAAGTTCCCATTTATTAAATTTCCATAGCAGTAAGTGTCTGCTCCCAAGGATGTTATAAAGGCTTATGACTTAGTTAGGTTGCTAGTCATTCACTATTACCTCATGCTGAAGCACCACAGAGTTACAGACTCTTGTACCTATGAAATGCGATTGAGTAGATTCTGTTCTCAAACTAGGTACATGAGATTGCCACACTAGGCACAAAACCTTTCCTTTTATGCAGTCACAGTTTCAGGCCTGACCTCCCCCATGTGAGAACAATACGAATCTCTTATGCTGTTGACAAATTTAATATTTTTAATGATGTTTTGGCAATGGTAGGAGCACATCCATGGGTGAACAATTTAACAGGTATCATTGTAATCTGAGGAATTAATGAACAATTAATTAATGAGAAATTAATTTCTTTTATCGAAGAACGTTTACCTAAAGGGGTTACCAGGACCTGTGTTCAGATGTGATTCTTTACAGTAAGCTACATGGTAAAGCAGTGTTACAGCCTGAAGACAAAAGTGGATGTACTGTGCACTGGTTTGGATGAGAGTTTGTAATTGCTGTGTATGTTAATCTGTCCAAGCACATGAGATGTATATGTTTCATAATATTTTGTATTTTATAATATTTTATAAGAGCTACATGTCTTAATTCTTACTGCAGGAAATAAGTGGGAATTGCTTGTTTTCTTCTGCAATCTGAATAAATACTTTTCTGTAAAAGGCCCATGAAGAAATTCTAGAATGAATTATCATTATTATAATGTATTTATCATCATGGCAAATTGGACACAAAAGACATTTGCAGGTCATTCCTGTTGGCCTTACTGTCTGCTTCCAATGCAGAAGCTTCTTACTGTTTGCAACACCTGGGAAACAATATTTTCAGTGGATATGAACAGCATTCTCTAACTTAGCAGCTTTCAATAAAACAAGGTAATTCTAAATACGCTTGATTGTAAATACAGAGGGAGTTTTAGTTGCGTGTGCTTTCATTTTCCAAGTTGCAGTTGTGCTCTTTTGCCACTTAACAGCTGGAGTGAATGTTGTAGCTCATAAGGAGCGGACTTGCAGCTTGCTGCCAGCTGCTGGTTGTGCCCACAGCAGTGCCCTAGAAGGAGTAGAAGCTGAGAGGTGCAGATGTTTGCAGCTCAGTGTCATTCTTGTTCCTAGGAAACAATCCCAATCTCAGCTATAAATTTTTCATCAGTAATTTCTTCAATCAAGCAGCCTAAGCAATCTGTAAATATAGATTGAATATAATCACCTAAGCTATCATTAAAAGATTCATCTCAGTCAGAAGAGGCTGCTGGCTGATTGTCACCTGAAACCTTGCAATTAATGCCATGACTGGTATTTTTGATGAAATAGCTGAGTGTGGCTTGATTAATGGTGCTATCTCAGAAATGGCCTTTTCCAGTATTTGTTACCATCAAAGCTGTCAGTCGTGCATACTGTGTTATTCTGAAGGCTCTACTACAGACACAGCTAAATGGGTATATGTAAAATAGACTTTATCTGGCTTCTGGAGATTTAAGTAACAAAGTTCAAGTGCTTCATGTATTGATATAACAATAAATTAAAGTTAATCCATTTTGTGCAATGAATCAGAGGCTTTAAACTGAATTTGAAATTAATGTGTAGTAGGTTACACCCAAACCTGGATTGTGTAGGGCAGTGTGTGGGAAGTTGTTTGAATTGTAGTTGATTATTGTTATCAGAGGCTGAGTTCACTAGTGCAGTACCTAATTTATTACATTCAATCTAGCATCACACAGTGAGCTGGGATTTGCTAAATAAACTTTCAGGTTGGTAAACCTAAACCAAACCACTTTTTTTTTTTTCCCCCCCTCCTTTTGTGCATGTTACCGTTTCAGGGTTTTATTTCCCCCCTGCCTGAATTCCACCTTCTGTTTTGTCCCATAACTGCTTTCTTCCGTTTTAACCCATAACTACGTAATTCCTCTTCTAGTTTATCAAACCAGGTTATAATTAGCAAAATATAACCAGCTGAAACTTATGTAGTAGCTACAGTATCTGTGTACCTGAATAGTTTTATGGTAAGAGTATAGAGTTTCTTTTATGTGTATGATTCATTCTACCTTGCTACATACAAACAAGCCAAGTCAGACTCTAGAGTGATAATTTGAGCTGTTACACCTTGCTTTGGTCACTTCATCTCTGTCAGTATTGGTCTGTGTGAGAATCCAAGACCTTTAGTAGCCAACATCAGGACTGCATGTTTAATACATTTCCACTGAAAAAGGAAAAATATTTTCTGATGTCATTATGTACGGCTTTTGACCTCTCATTTCTTTTCAGTGGTTGCATATCTCTTGATAAAGATATAGAAGGTTCTAAGGTGATTCTGAAATCTTCTGTCCTTATTGTGAGCTTCCTGTATTTTGTTGCTGCTACTCTTAGCATCTGATACTGGGTTAACCTACTGATAGTTATCCTGAGTAATGCAGTGTGTGTGTAGGGCAAATACGTCATTTTT
>NW_009943919.1:24337-53325 GCF_000696875.1 Nestor notabilis
TAAACTAGAGAATTCAATTTTATGAAAACACAACTTTAAGAAGTTGTGCTATTATAATAGTGAATATTTCTGCTCTGGCCCAGTTGGAGTCAGTTCATGTTTTTAAGAAAAGCATTTGCTGCTTTTATATAATGCAGTTATTTTGTATTTGTAAAGCCTTGTCATATGAGACTACTTTAGACTGGTTGATTAAAAATAAGCACATTCTGTTTTTCTAGTGAAGATGAACTGAAGCGTAACATGAGACCTTTCTAAGTGAAGTTGTATGGTATTACAATACTAGGTAATGACTGGACTTTGGAAAGAAGTTGAGAAGTTGTCATGGTTTAAGAAGGAGAAAAATGACGGCTACTGCTAAACTCAGGACAGAAGCTGTGAATAACATGTAAATAACATGAGCTATCAGAGAAAGCAAAGGATAAACTATGTATTCAGTGCGTATGTAAGGTAAAGAAAAACAATAATGGTGTGTTATTTTTCTAATTTTTTCTTTGTCCAAATGGATTTTAAGCTTGCTTGTGCATTCTAGTATCGTGAATATTTTTTACTTTTAAACTGTTCATCTACAGAGCCCAGGATTAGCTTAAATGTTAGTTCTCAGTTACAATCACAGCAAATTGCATTGTTACCTTTTAGACAACTTCATGCAGAAACACCATCCTTGCCTTCAGAGTAGAACTTTTGCAAGATGCTTTTTCACTTTCATAGATTCTGGCAGTACTGCTGTAGCAATGAGTTTAAATTTAATATTGTGAATTAGCTCTCCATATGTAGTCTAGATTTAAAATTGAAATGTAAATTTTGCTTCCACTTATATTTTGTAACTTGAGTGTTTTTCTAAAGACATTTCAAAACTTACATATGTATAAGATCATCCTGAAGTTCTAGAACACGTTAATTTATTAAATAATGCTTGAATTCTCATTTGACTTGTTTCTTTCTGATTAAAACCTTAGGGCTTTGCTGCAATAGAATTATTTATACCCTAAGAAATGTAGTCTGACTTATTTTTATGAGAGATTATACATTGGTTTTTCTCTAGTTGTTCTTAATGGACATTACCTAAGGTTTGAAATAATACTAGCCTAGGCCAATATTTACCTTTTCAACAGTCAGCTAGCTGGAGCAAAAGCACATTGCAAATGCTACCTAATTGGGTTAGGGGTACCAACACTGGTTATCTCTGTGTGATGCTGCATTGTGTTTTCTGGATAAATCTTAAAATATATTTCCCAGTTTTCCCTGTTTCAAGTGTTTTGTTTTTTTCTTTTCCATAGTACAGTGTCCTGGCCTCTAACAAATTATGAGGGTTTTTTGCATGTCCAGTCATTGTTGTCACTGTCATTATGATCAAGTATGTCCTGGGCCAGAATGAGAGAGAGAAGTTATGTTTGAAGGAAATAGCCACAAACAATTTCTAGATTAAGTGCATCTGGAGGAAGACGAGTGGACATTAATGCACTTAAACTGATTAAAGGAGCATGATAAATCCATCTGGTTTCTGCAGAAGGGTAGGCTAGATGGTTACTGTAATCCTTTCTAGATTTAAAAATATGTGAATATATCCCTCTAAGAAATATGATTCTGTCAAAAGTGCAATAGGTAGAAATCAGTTTTTCATTTATATGAAACGATAAACGTTTACCCCATCTGTCTTCCTGGATCCTATGATAAAATGTGAGGACAGCTCCTGTTGAAGTCGCTGCCTAGTGCAGGATGTAAATGCAGATTTCTTCTAAAACCTGCATTTGCTCTGCACAAACTACAAACCAATGGAATATGGACGAGTTCTTGTCCAAAGATGTGATGTTAAAGCTGCTGTGGTAAGGCCCACTTCAAGTACCGTATTTTTGGAGCATGGACCCATCATTAAAAGCTATGCATAAGCCAGTTTTTTATCTAGTGAAATGTCCAGTTGGATTTACTTGTAATCTGAGGTAAACCTATTTAATCTGATGTCCTGGGTTCAGCTATAGCAGTCATTTTTTTTTTCTCCTTCTTAGTAGCTGGTGCAGTGCTGTGTTTTTGACTTTCAGCCTGGGAACAACGCTGATAACACCGATGTTTTTAGTTGTTGCTCAGTAATGTTTACTCTGACCAAGGACTTTCTCAGTCTCATGCTCTGCTAGGGAGGAGGGGAAGCCGGGAGGAAGCAGAGACAGGACACCTGACCCAAACTGGCCAAAGGGCTATTCCATACCACAGCACGTCATGCCCAGTATAGAAACTGGGGGGAGTTACCCGGAAGGCCCAGATCGCTGCTCGGGTCGGGCTGGGTATCGGTCGGCGGGTGGTGAGTGGTTGTGTCCTCTCCCCTTGTTGTTCCTCTTATCATTATTATTGGTAGCAGTAGTGGTTTGTATTATACCTTAGTTACTGGAGTGCTGTTATCTCAACCCGTGGGAGTTACATTCCTCCGATTCTCCTCCCCATCCCTCCGGGAGCGGGGGGAGTGAGCGAGTGGCTGCGTGGTTCCAAGTTGCAGGCTGGGCTTAAACCACGACATCTGAGCATAGAACATTTGGATTGCAGTTAATTTGTTTTGTTGATCTCAAATGGCAATAATAGAGGTTGGCGTAAAAGACCACATAGACATCATATCAGAAGGAAGGACTTAGGTTTCAGCTCTGTCTGTAGCCAAACCAGTTGAATGGGCTTTCTCCTGCCAAAACAGGAACTCCTGCTTCGCTTTTCCCTTCAGAGTTCCTAGCTACATAGTTTTATCTGATCTTTAGGCTGGGCTCTGCTGCTCATCAGTGCCTTCTGAGAGGCCTCTTGGCCAACCCTCTGTTAAGATCTCAACTGAAACATTAGTGTTAAAAGACAACTAGTGTTTTTAGGATCTTTTCACAGTATGTTTCTACCACAGAACTAGTAGCTAGAAGACAGTCATGGTGTTTGAAGTTGATTTTATAATAAAAATCATAAAGCATACAAACTCTGCAGGGACCTGCACTTAGTACAGGAGTGGCAATTCGATAAGTTAAATAGCTAAAGCACTGACTATGTTTACACAATGCTGTGTACACTCAGAATTCTACTCACCCTTAAGTGTGCTTATTGCATTTTTAATAAGTGTTTCTCTGGAAAATACTTTTATTGTTGGGTTGTCTCCTTAGGTTGGATTTTATTTTGTTGTTCCAGTAAAATAAAGTATAGCACACTTCCACACTTTTCCAAATGGATTTTCAATGCACATTTTGAATGTTCAAGTTAAAATTGGACATAATAAACAACCTTTCAGGCATTAGAAGAGTGAAAAGACAGACGCAGAGCTTATTATGTTATACCAGATGCTGAACTCCAGCTGTCATCAGCAAATGTCAGTACAAGCATAGCTGATGGCAAGTTATATTGCATAGTGTAGAAAGGTACAAGAATGATGTTGAAGAGTTTTAAATGTTTTAGGGATTTTGTTCAGAGAGAAAGAGGGCCTACGGTTGCTGTGAAGTCCATGAAAGGATTTGCAGTACATTTCGAATCCATGTGAAAGGTACTTAGCCACTAATGATGATTCATACAGATATCAAGGAAAGAATGGCATGTTCCAATTATTTGAAAGTCCCCTTCCACGATCAAGCTAAAACACTCTTACTCATTCTTTCCCTTCCAGAAAAACAAGTGAGAACTAGCACCATTTTACACAGGAAGGTGGATGAAGAAGTAGTTGTATACGTATAATTGTAAGTCTGTAGTCACAGCTGTGGCATAGTCATGTCTCAAAATTTGAGTGCATACTTTTGGTGTAAATTTATTTAACCCTCAGTGAATTACTGATACAAGACCATTGCTTCAGCCCTCAATCTAATTGCTGAATTCACATTGCCATTAAATGGTAGTTGTACATGCATACACAACAAATATACATAAAAACTGCATGTCTCTCTAACCAATAGCTGGTTATAAAAGTACTTTATATAAAGGTATAAAGGCATGAAACGAGGCATAAAATCTGTTGATTCTAACCTGAATGTCACAGAGTGGAAAATAAATGTTACTTTCAAAGTGAAACTTACTTAAGCTGTAACAGTAACTAAAGTGCTACCATAAAGTAGAAACTGGGTATGGCATTAGCATTTTCTAGGTTTAGCATTTTTACTTCACAACTTCTAACCTTGATCTGATCCTGTAAGCATTGGTTTACATGGCATCTGAGCTGAGTTCTGAGAGCTTTGTGGATTTAGCTTTGTGGTTTATAAAACCAGAAAAAGTGTTTTTTGCATGAGGTTGAAGACAGGTTTCTGTTACGAGTCATGTTGTCACTTTGTAATGTTAATGTCTAAAAATGCTCTCTAAAAATTGTAAGAGTACTTAGAAATCACCTTTACTGGAAGAGTCCTTTATATTACTGAACTGCTGTCACCACCTTGTCCAGAATGCATCTAGTCAAAGGAGTTTACTTGAGCCTGTCAGCCCCTACAGCCTTCTGCAGATGGGTACAGCTTAAAGTAACAATGCTACATCAGAAACCTAAGGCCTTTAAAAAGGGCTGTATTTTTTTAAAAAGCCATTTACATTGGCTTTCATAAGGAATATAAATGACAAAATGTGTAGGATAGACAGTTCCCTCTTTTAACTTGAAGACAGGCAGAGAGAGCTGGGGTTGTTCGGCCTGGAGAAGAGAAGGCTCTGAGATCTTAGAGCAGCTTTCAGTACCTAAAGAGAGCCTACAAGAAATCTGGAGATGGACTTTTTCCAAGGGCATATAGTGACAGGACAGGGTGGAATGGCTTTAAGCTGACAAAGCAGAGATTTACATTGGACATTAGGAAGAAATTCTTCACTATGAGGGTGGTGAGACACTGGCACAGGTTACTCAGAGAAGTTGTGGATGCCCCATCCCTGGCAGTGTTCAAGGCCAGGTTGGATGGGGCTTGGAGCAACCTGGTCTAGTGGAAGGTGACCCTGCCCATGGCAGGGGGGTTGGAAATAGATGATCTTTAAGGTCCCTTCCAACACTAACCATCTGTGATTCCATGAACTTAGGCTTTGTTCTTTTTAGCCTTTGCACTTGATTGTATGCAACATAAGCCATTAAAATATGCAAGCCAGATATGAATCTGGAATGTGTGTTCCATCACTTGCACTGTAATAGATGAATCAATATGAAAAAATAAATTAATTTGTAACTATTAGGACAAAAGCTGAAAATCAGGACTTTTATTGTGAGCAAACACAAGACATCCTTCCACAAACTGTCTGCAATTTTGCACCCTTGGTTGCAGATTCTTTCTGAAAGGCTGAGTGGGGGATGTGTTCCAAGGTAAGTTTTCTTGCCAGAGGTTTTTTTTTTTTATCAAACCTTTTATGACCAGCTATCAGCCATAGCTTGTTAAACAAGCTACATAATGCTGGCCTCTGCAAGAAGAAAAGAAATATAGAGACAGTGTTTGCAAAAGCAGAGAGTTTTGCAGAGGCAGCTGGTGAATCAGAATTCACTGTCTCTTGCTTAGTCTCCTACTTCACTGGAGTCTAAACGTGTCAGATTCCTCACACGCTAGTTCTCTGTGATAAGCTCAAGGTATCCTTGCCTTCAGTTATTTCCGTTTCTGCCTTCCCTCACCTTGTGATATTATACAACCAGGTTATATTCTAAGCAAATTTAGGCTGATATAAATATGCCACCCCTTCAAAAGAGACACCCAAGGAAACACACTCTACAAACTTTTGAAGGTCATAGTCTAAATGGGTGGTATTTGTTCAGGAGACGTGAGATTAGAATTTAATAATTTATAATGTTATTTAATTTAATGTGTAGCATAATAGCCTTAGCAATGTAAGAGAACAGTTGACTTCCTATTGAAATTAGCATATCCTACTTTCATGAGGTTTAGAGAAGAGGTACTAGTCCCAGGCGTGTTTCAGTGTTAGGCAGTAATCTAATTTCTACATATAAAGTTTTAAGAAATAAACATTTCTCTACAATCAAAACTTTCATGTTGCACTTCTTTAATGGCCAGGCCTTGCCCTAGTGCTCCTGCTTTATTCCCTGTTTCAACTTCCTACATTTATTTCTACACATTTCAGAATTCCTCTAGAGCATTTTACATTTTATCTCCTAGAAGACGTCTCTTGTCTGAATTTATAAGCTCAGTAACCATTTCCTGAAACAACCCTTTTTCCGACATGGTGATATCATTCAGTGATGCAACCATTCTGATATACCTTTAGAGAGACATAGATGTTTAGAATTCTTAAACTGTATTATTGCAACTTCATGCACAGAGACTATAAAAATCTCTAATTTGCAACCTTACTGGTAAATAGTGAGTATCTGCTGCCAGCTCTTGTTTCTTCAACTGGATAGAGCCTATGGTAACCCATGACATTACAATTGAGACAACAAATACAAGTTATTGCATGCTAACACTTGTGGCTAGGCTGAAAGTAGCAGAAATGGGACAATACAGAAAGTCAGTTTTTAAAACACAACTTCTATTTGAGGTGAAGCTTCTGCTATTTTAATAGTAGTTTTGATTTTAATGTAGGTTATTTCTCATGCTTTTAATGTATACAAACTTTGGGAAAAATGACTTATTAAATTTACTAATTATTTTATTTTAAACACTTTTCCTTAGATTAAGCAGGACACACTGCTCATTTCAATCAAGAATTCAGAATTGGCATCCTCAGAGGGTAAAAGCACTTTATACATCACTGCTCCACTGTCCCAGTTAACTTTTATATTGCTTATGCACTTCCTTTTAAATACCATACCAACTGTTATAGAAATGTAAGAATAGAAAATGGAAAGTGATTGCAGTATCTAATAAAAGCAGTTAATCCTTTAAAACTTGTATGTGCTATTTGTAAACAGATATTCACGTCTTGTCTGGCTATTAAGATAAAAAAAGACATAGCAGCCCAACTGTTAATTTTTGAAGTGTCAAAGTTTGAAAAAGTTACTTAACTTCCAGCTTCAGTGAGATCTTAACATCTATGGCTGTCAAGTGATCAAAAAAGGTTGGTAAAACTTCTATTTTTCATGTTTAGCTGAACTACTGAAGATTTATCCCTGTGCAAGCATGTACACTTCAGAAATAATCAAACACTATCACAGTAATCAATTGTACAAATACAAGTGAGGAACTGATTAGATAGATAGGAGTTTTAAAGATTTAGATGTATAAGCACAAGCTAGCAGTGACAGCATTGTAACAAGAAGCATCATATAAAAAGATGGCAATGGAAAGGCAGTCTTCACCATGTGAAGTAGCTTGTTTTGTTCTCAGGTGGAGTTATGTACACCACTATAAATAATAGGCTTCATGAAAGACATATATAATCTTTGGAAAGAGGCCAGTGAGCAACATAAGGATTATGGTTTCTACAATCTGATTAGAAAAGATTTCCTTCACATGAGGAAAGTTTTAAAAGATTTCAGAGGTATCAAAAGCTACTGAAGAGGAACAAAAAAGCCTCTGAATTTGTGTTGGTTAGGACAAGAAATCAGTTTCACTTGCACTATGGCATGGAAGATTTAAATTGGACTGAACTTCCACAAGTTTCTCAGGAAAATTAAGTAGTCCTTCCCCTCAAAATAAATTAAAAAAAAAGGAAGTTACCTCTCAGAAATGAAACAATTAATTCTGAAATATTTACCAAGAGGTATGATTTTCTCATGCATTACAGCTGGATTGGGGAAAAAAAGTTCAGTAGCAACTAGAATAAATTGTTAAGACCTGGATTTAAAATATGTAATTAAGAAAGCTGCGGAGTCATGTTACTAATTTTAGGGCAGCTTTCATCTTTGTTTTCCAAATCTAAGACAGGTCACACATTCAACTATGGTAACATTTGAAGTGAACAGTCCATTGCTATTTCATTTTAGGCTCTGAGTAAATAAAGCATGAAGGGGTATAAAAACAACTGTATTTTCTTTTTATTAACTTTTATTTTATTATGCTTACACTTATGAAAAATCTGCCATATTAAAATACTAATTTAAATTAAAGTTATTGATTCTATAAATCACATGCTTGAAAGTAAGCAGTGCTAACAAACTTCAATGACATACACGAAAAAAGAAAACAGTTCTATTTTTAATTAGAAATACAACAGTATGTCACAATATATTGCAAGCTAGATGAGTATTGCAAAATAGAATGCAGCACACAAGCAGTGTTTAATTTTTACAGGATTACGTAAAATTTCTCCTTCCAGACCTGCAGTTCTTTATGTTGTTGAAGCTCTTTTACTAATTAAGCAGCAAATGGAACAATGACTAGACAAGTTGTATGTACTTAAGACATCCTAAGGAGCAGCTAACTATAACATTGGCATCAAGAAATAAGCTGCATACCTGGCCTATTTTCTGCCCACTGGAAAAAGTTGCACTGTTTTTCCTTCCCAAGAGGGCATGCAAAGAAGTTCTTTCCATTATTGGGACCAATCTTCAAGACAGTCTTCATAACAGATCGTTTGCCATGGTTACAAAATGGAAAATCCAGGTCAGCCCACTGCCAAAAGAAACAGGTTTAGGCACAGTTTTGGCATATGTGGTGGCTATGAATTCCTTGTTTTAAAATTGGCAATAGAAACAGATCTACAGGGAGACGCCCTTGAGGAAACTTCCTAGTAGTTAAAGTAGCTTTATCTCTTTTGTGATCACCGATTTTAGGTTTTTCTTTTAACATTAGCTGCAACTGCACACACTAACTGGTTTAATTGATGCTAACACACAGTTTTCTTTAAATAAAGGCATGATAGTCATTACTGTCAAGTTCATCTGGTGGTAGGTGACTGAGTCAAACTCTTCTTAGTTACATACGTTCATAGCAAGGAGCAATGGCCACCAGTTGCAGCTAGGAAGGTCAGGTTAGGTATTTGTGCAGCAGTGGGAGCAGTTGTGCAGGCAGATTAGAGAGTCTTCATCCTTGGAGATTTTCAAGATTTTGGCTAGGCAGAAATGTAACTGATTTCTACATCTAGAGTTTGCCATAGTCCTCCTTCAAGCAAGAGGATAATCTGAACAACTTGTATAAGTCCCTTCAAACCAATATTTCTGTTATGCACCTATTTTACATCACTTGGAAGCAGATAAAGAACATTTGGACAAGCAGGTGCCTTCTCAGCAGTAAAAGTAACTAAAACTGTAAGTTTATAGCTACTATTATGGTTTTAGCTTCAATTCAGGGTGCAAAAGTATTTAAAATTAACTCAAACTTTAAATAGATTGTATCTGTCCACAATTACAGATCACTGGGGCAAGAAGGCTTCAGAACAAGTGCTTATTAGAAAACAGGCCCTGAAGTCTTACACATACCTGAAAGTAGTCACACTGAGTTTCCCTGGGTAGAGGACAGGTATAAAACTGCCTGCCCTTGTTTTCTCCATCCTTTCTCACAACTCTGAGGCTGCAGAGCCGGCTGTGTTTGCTGCAGCGAGGATGGCCTGCACTTAATATACAAATATCATTTGTCAGATTAGCTTGAGATGTGCTGTAATGATAGGTTACAAGATGACACCTGCATAACATTAAAGGTATTACCAGCCAAAGACCCTTCTCTTACCATTAAAATAGCTCACTCAGTGTTCTTTTGCACACAATGACAGCCAGAAAACTTACTCTTCTAATGCACCTATTGTGCCTTTAAAGCTGAATGATTACTAGTAGTGAACAGACAAGACTTTGTGCTTTTCTTGCAGGTATTACACCAGTTTTCCCCAGCATTAGCCTGTGTTCTGAATTATTTTAAAGTACGCTAATATACAAAACAAAATAAATATTACTACAGCTATTATACTACTGATGTATTCTAAAAGTGTATCCTGCTGTCAGTGGGGAAAAAGACCACATAATTACTCCAGGTATTTGTATGCTTCCCAGAAAAGACTCCCACCCTTTTTACTAAAATGTTACAGTAATGCTCCTGATCACATTCAGTCAAGAAGTAACCCACCTGAGGGGGTGGAACAGTGTTCTCTGAAAGGGATAAAGTTCCTTTCCTTCTTCCTCATGATTGAGATAATCAGAGATTATCTGAATGCAATAAACAAGTCTTTGCTTAAAAACAGTAACATGAAAAATATTAACAGTCTGAAATGTGTCTTTCTAACGTGTGTATATAACAGAAAGGCCTGGGGAGGTGAGGGGGATAAATAATTCATTCTTGTTAAGTTATCAGCTTAGGAATTTCATGTTCTTTTATGTTTGGCAGATTGCAGTCCTGCAGACATCAGTAGTTTTCTTCCAACGCCTCATTGGAAAACAAAACAAAACAAAACCACCCAAGACTTTTTATGGGGTTTTGTTACAGGTGTTTGGTTTTCATTTTTTGTTTGTTTGGTTTTGGTTGGTTGGTTGGTTTTGGGGTTTTTTGTTTGTTTTTTTTTTTAATGTTTAAGTTGATGACTTGCTCTAACTACCTGTTACCATGATTGATACTGTCTTGTTTCCTTTTTGCACTCCTCTGTATTCTCAGTTATCCTGCCCACCTCCTCAGTTCCCTGTAGCTGTCTACTGAGATAGCAAGTAGAAAGTATACTCACACAGCCTAACCTGGCTAGCCACTGAGACCCTGTTTCAAAACTGGTGCTTCAACAATGTAAGGAATAATTTCTGTATTTCAGAACTGACACATCACCAAGAAGTTTGTAGTATATTGTTAATATTTCACATTCACCCTGCATAATGTACCACTAAGTGACATCCATCTTGCGATCCCATTGCTGTTGTGTATGTCTGCATAACTTTTCCTTGACAACCCTAATATATTGTTCTCACATTTCTCTTAACTAGGCAATGGATGTGTCTGAATAGGATTGTGTAAATAAAAATTCAGGATGGGTAGAGCATTGAAGCAGTTACATACAGGAAGGGAAGGAAAGTTAACAGAAAATAGCGATGGGAGGTTCATTAACGTACCTGGGCAGAGTTTCATATCACGGGAAGAATTTTGAGAACTGCTATTTGAGCCATAACTTCAATTGGAATATATTCATTCAGCTACCTTCCTTTTGTCATCTTTCACAATGATTTCAATGATCTCCCTAAGCAGATAGCAACTACAGTGCTAAGATAGACAACTCTTCAGGTAGAACTTGACCTATTAGAGATATACTGTCCTATCCCATAGGAATAGCTGAACTATGAACAGCAATTTAGTTAAGAGCAGTACTGGCCAGATGACAAAATCAGGACTTTTCTAATGGCAGCCTAGGTCATTCAGTGCTTTTGAAATCTGAGTGTAATTTTAGTTTCCCAAGAATAAATTACATCTGGCAGAAATCCAAAACCAATGGTGTCTGAACCCAACAGCATGGTATTCCATTAATCTTCAGGGATAAAGTTGATCTTTGGGATTATAAAAAGACTTGTTTACATTTTAGAATACATACCTGATTGCTCTATTATAGTGGTGAACCGAGGGTATATGATCAGTTTTCTGTTTCTTCTGTACGTGTTTGAAAGAGAGAGGTTGCTGACAGGAGGACAAAGCCATAGCAGTTGCATGTGTTGAGCTATCCTTGTCTGTGCTCCCCCATGACTGGTAGACATTGTTTTGTATGTGTCTACAATTGCTTTTTGGAGCAACACACTGAGAGTGTCCATTGGACATTTGCGTATCGTCTCTTAGATCAGCTTTGTTACCAAGATCTGTTAAGACAAGAGTTGTAGTTCCAAATGCAGCTCTCCTATTGATCTTTATTTCTGTGCTGGGTTTTCTGAAGTCATTACAAGGGTACTTCACTAAGTTTATGTTAAAGGCTGCAGAATCTTCAACATTCTCTGTCTTTGGAACTAAGGGAAAATAAATTATTGGTTATAATTCATCTATGTAGAGTGATACATCCTATTTCTGATCTGTAGTCATAAGTCATCACACAGAGAGCGAAAGAGTAAATTTGCCATACCATCTTGAAAGATGTCAAAACCTGTCACAGGTTGGATATAGTACCAAATTTCTTACAATAAAAAAAGCTCATGCACTTTTGGAGTCACATACAGTATGTGTTGTCCAAATAAGACCAGATGTGAATAGTAAAGCTATTGAAGAGTTAACCACACAAAATTAAATTTTTACCTAAATACAGGTATTTAAATATTTAAATTTTCCAAAATAACCTTTTATAACCCCAGCACTAGGAGAAGGCAGGGTATGGTATCGCCCAGCAGCAATACATTATCTAAAGTATTGTTTTACTGTGGACACAAAAAGGAACAAAAAGGATTAATTTGTTGGGTTTTTTAGTGCTTTCAGGGCTCACATCTTTTCCAAGCATTGTACACATCCAAACTTACTGATCCCTTACTGTAAGAGGCTTTAGAAGCAAGCAGTTCAGACATTTACTTTTCATTTATTTTCTGATGTGAACAACAGTATGTTTCTTCACAGAATCAGAAGTCCATCTAGTGAGCAATAATCATTCCAAAAGAGTGGTCAGAATTTATTAATCCCAGTTCAATAAATAAGGAGCCTGTAGGTAATCTTTCCGGAGAAAAGGGTGAAAAAATAAACTTTTATGGGATCCCTATGTGCAATCTTTGTAAAGTAGCTGTGAAACCATAGCGGTCAAGAATAGAGACCTTTCTTTTCTACCATCTCCAGCGAGTGTCTCACTCCTACATCTTCCATCCATACAAGGAAGAGGGAATGAAGCAGAAGAAAAATGGGTAGATAAGGCATACACAAGGGCACACTCTCTTCAAAGGCATTCTCACTCAGAAACAAAATAGGAATCTCTCCTGTTTACTTTAAAACACTACTTGTTTCCAGGCTCCTTCCATTTTGCCGCTGCCATACAGTGAAACATACTGGTTCCGATGCATTCAAATTTGCTTATGGAAGAATGGGAGCTCAGCCTTGTACTTAGTAAAGGAGCAAGGAAATTGAGGTGTAGTGGTAAACAGTTATTTCTGTCTAGAAACTGAATTATTTTGGCTCTAAGGCCAGTAGCTAACTTTACGTACCAAGTATTCTGTCCTCAAAAATTCAGCCTTTTCTGCTGATAGTAGTTAATTTAGAAACAACATAAAAGATGGGGGAAAAAAAAAAGTCAACAAAGTAAGAAGGCAAGGAATCCTGAAGTGTGAAAAGAGACAGGCAAACAAAACTATGTCAAAAACCAATCTCAAATACCTCTCCTATGATTCAAAAATAAATTACTTCTTTAAAAAAGAAATTTCATAACAGTATTCCACCAAGTCTAACACATCTTCAAATTCCAGGCCTCTCTGCAGTATTGGCACGCAGCTCTACAAATGAAACTTAGAAGTACCATAGAATGAACAGGATTTTGTTACAAAACTTAAATCATTTGTACACATGCCATTATGTATTTTAAGGTCCAGCTGACAATATTAATTCCAGTATAAACGTTAGTTGGTAAATCTGAGTCTGTGGACAGATTAAAATTTTCAGGTTTCTGGCACTGATTTTGCAGGAGAATTATGCAAGATTAGCCTCTGCTGGCAACAACTGTCATGTAAGGCACGGAGACATACTTTTGTTGATTCCTGGCCTAAAGAAATGGATTTTAGCTTAGTATAAGATAAGAATTTCACATGCTCCATTCATAAAATTAATAACTAGAATGAAGTAATAATTTAAAAAAAACATTAGAACTTCTAAGAACCAAAATTAGTACTGTAAAGTCACTTCTTCAGCAGCTGGGAATTTGGAGGCACTTTGGAAAGTATGGCTCAATTAAAGATAAAAGTGACCTTTAATTCTGATTTGAGCACATGTACTTTCACTCATACAGTTTGAGTAAATTTTTAACGAGGTCCTGAAGCCCACATAAACCCACTAATTCTTCTCAGATACAAAATGCCTGTATATTGTTTACAAATATCTTTTCTTTCAGTTTTGTAGCACTGGAGATAGAAAAATTAAGAACTGTTAAGAACTGTAGTATGCAGGTTTCAGCCATTTATTGAATAATCCAGTAAATGTGAAATAAGTATTAGTTTTTGAGGTAGGAAAGTTTCAGTATGGAATTGTTATAGAATTAGCTTTATCCCTAAAAGCCACACACATGCACACCTCTAGGCTTTGTTTCTTGAAATGTATGTAGCAATTCAAAATGTTTTGGAGCAACAGTCTTGATGCAGATACCTTCCTCTAAATCCCTCCCTCACTTTCTTCTACAGAAAGTGCAAAAGAATACAAAGCTCCTCTTCACATAGAAAACAGGTCTCAGTGGAAAGTCTGTCCATAGCCTCACTCATCCCTTCTTAATATCCAAAATTTCTATACAGAAATCTTGAGAGAAGTCAGCATGTTACTCATCCCACCTTCCCACCCCTTCCTAGGTCTCATTCATAGCTGTTTCTGTCCATCAGATCTAGATAACAGCATTAAAAGCTCCAGCAAGAGACAAACAACAAATTTAGGTAAGAAGTCCCAAATCATCCTTACTCTGAACTTGGTAGAAAAAACCTAGCTCCTGAGAAACCTGAGATCCTTTTGGAAAGGGTACCAAAATAAACTGCTTTTGTTCACGGCAATGATAATTGCTTTTCTGGCCCTGGAGATTTCTCTACAATATGCTGCAATCTTTAATTAATTTAAGTAGAGTTGAGAGAATGGAGTTTTGTCTCACTCTTTGCCCCTGTAAAAACAAAGGGTCACTGCAGAGGCTTGTCTATAGAATCCCACCCAAACACAAAGTGGGAAGACAAGCCTCTTTTAGGCTTTAAGACAAGACAGCTTCCATGATTGTCTGTGCAAGATTTCCCCAAAATCCAAATTTAAGTTAACTAAAGATAATTACATTAACAGGATTCATAATATGACACTTTTACAGTTCTAAAAAAACATATTAAAACCAAATCCTCTCCCCTTTCCAGTAGAGATTCCAGACAACCTTTCAATACCTTCAGGCCTTGAAGTCAAACAGGCATCACAAATTTCAGCAGAAGGCTTGTTTATTAGGGTACAGCGCATGCACGTCCATTCCTCTTCAGATTTCCGAGCTACATCTTCATTAGAACATGACCCCCTGCCATATGCCCAGCCAATTAGGCTATTTCTAGTTGGCAGTTTGCTGTAAAACAAAAGAATGATGCTAGTCTTTGTGACACTTCTTCTACAAATTATCTTATACTGCTATGTGCAGGGAGGCACAGGGCTGGAGAACAAGTGATACACGGTGTTATCCCTGCCTATCATAGCTTGGACAGCATGTCATGGTTAGAGTTCGAATTTATTTTTTTTTCATTACATCAAGGGCAAATCTTTCCCAATGCTACATTCGTGATACAAATATTTAAATAATAGAATGGTTTGTGTTGGAAATGACCTTAAGATCATCTAGTTCCAACCCGCCTGCCATGGGCAGGGACACCTCGCACTAAATCATGTCACCCAAAGCTCTGTCCAACCTGGCCTTGAACTCTGCCAGGGATGGAGCATTCACAACTTCCTTGGGCAACCCATTCCAGTGCCTCACCACCCTCACAGTAAATAACTTCCTCCTTATAGCTAATATAAATCTCCCATGTTTAAGTTTAAACCCATTACTCCATGTTCTATTGCTACAGCCCCTGATGAAGAATCCCTCTCTAACAGCCTTGTAGGCCCCCATCAGATACTTGAAGGTTGCTATGAGGTCTCCATGAAGCCTTCTCTTCTCCAGGCTGAACAGCCCCAACTTTCTCAGCCTGTCTTCATACAGGAGGTGCTCCAGCCCCCTTATCATCCTCGTGGCCCTTCTCTGGACTTGCTCCAACAGCTCCATGTCCTTTTTATGTTGAGGACACCAGAACTGGACACAATGCTCCAAGTGAGGTCTCATGAGAGCAGAGTAGAGGGGCAGGATCACCTCCTTTGACCTGCTGGTCATGCTTCTTTTGATACAGCCCAGGATATGGTTGGCTTTCTGTGCTGCAAGCGCACACAGAAGCTGGCTCATGTCAAGCTTCTCATCAACCAACACCTCCAAGTCCTTCTCCGCAGGGCTGCTTTGAATCTCTTCACCGCCCAGCCTGTAGCTGTGCCTGGGGTTGTGCCGACCCAGGTGTAGGACCTTGCACTCGGCTTGGTTAAACTTCGTAAGGTTGGCACTGGCCCACCTCACAAGCGTGTCCAGGTCCCTCTGGATGGCATCCCTTCCCTCCAGCATATCAACCGATGCACACAGCTTGGTGTCATTGGAAACTTGCTGAGGGTACATGCAATCCCACTGTCCATGTCGCTGACAAAGATGTTGAACAGAATGGGTCCCCTAAGGGACACCACTCATCACTGGTCTCCATGCGAACATTGAACCATTGACTGCAGCTTTGTGTGTACAGCCATCCACCCAATTCACTATCCAGTGGGTGGGTCCATCCATCAAATCCATGCCTCTCCAATTTAGAGACAAGGACATCATGCAGGATAGTGTCGAATGAAAATGGACAGAAAGTTAATCAGTAACTGATGTACTCTCCAGCACAATGCCCCAGCCTCTCAAATTCCCTGCTGTTTTCAGATACTGCAGCAAGAAACTTGTCTAGAAAGGGAGACCGTTTCAGTACTTTTCTCCCATCCCTTGTATAGAACACTCATGAACAAATGCATTACTGGGCAAAGAACTGTTCAGAAGCTAAGCTATAGAAAGTCCCACAACCTAGGAAACAAATTGGTTCACTCTCATTTAAATGGTACCCATTAGACCACTTTGTTATTGTAACAGCCAACAGAACTTAAAACCTTAAAAGTTAAAAAAAGTCTAGAAAGTCTTTCTTGCATGTCATCATTTGCTAGAAAGCCGTTTAACATTGAGAATAAAGTATTTTCTTTTTTGTTGTTGGTGGTTTTGTGGGTTTTTTTTCTCCTGATCAGGAGGAGTTCAGAAATGTCCTGACTGTGACTAGTAAGCCAAATTGTACTCCAGACACTTCTATAGATTTAATTTTATTTATTTTCCTGTAAATTATAACACTTCCTATGGCAATACACTGATACAGAGTCATAGTTACTATTTTACAGTCACTGCATTTTGTGATAGTATCCAAGCATTGTTAGCACACTAAATGTAACTCGAACGTACCTGTTCAGGAAGATATACATAAGCTTTTCAATACTATGGTTGGTAAGTTTTCATGGAATTATGCACTTTCGAGAGGCTTCTTTTTAACTCTAAGAATTTAAGCTCTTAAATTCATAATGCAAATGCCATACTTTGGAACTGCTGTGACATTCCTTAGACCTATCATTTATTCTGTAATTATCAGTCTCCTTAACAGCCTACATTTCTAAGATAATGGGAGAGATATCCACTAGCTACCACACATCTCCCATAACAGGAAAACTAAGGAGGGTAATAAGAACTGCTGACATACCAGAGATCCTGTGCTGTCAAGAGGTAAAGCAGACATTACAGTATCATTCAGCAAAATACTGTGGCTAGATAACAAAACAGCTGAACTGGAAGTGTGAAAAATGGGTATTTTTACATTATTAGACCAGATGTTCTATTCAGCTACCAACAATGCATTACTAGACTGAATATGTTCAACATGTCATCTTTTGAAGATCAATTCCATGTCATCCTCCCAGTCTGACCACAGTGTCATCCTGCCACCCTTGTCTCCATTTTGGAACATGAAATATGAGGGGTGTGTGGTGTTTTTAAGATTCAAGGTACATTTGGATTTGATGAAGTATAAGCTTATAATGGGTATTTTCTTTTTTCTTTTTTTTTTTTCAGTTGAGCAAAGTCATAAGCTACTTGATTTGATCCTAGAACCACTTGGTTAAATTCTACAGTTTATGATCTGTAGCAAGTCAGTTTGATCACACAGGTTCCTTTCAGTCTTCAAACGTGAAAAGCTTGAAATGGCAGATAAATTGCTTGAGCTACACGTACTTTTATTTGGTAACAGTTACTGCATAACAGAAAACAGAGCAGTAGAACACAAAGAGCTGACCATTAGGATGAGGACAGCACAAGAAACAACCTTTTCACTTTATAGCTACCATTGTTAAGTTTTTCAGTGAACTATACCACTGTTCAATTATTTGTTAAAAGAAAAAACAACAAAGAAACACCACCACCACAAACAACAAAAAACCAAACCACTACTTGTTCTAGAACAGAGAGAAAGATATCTTTTTTTTTTAACTTGCATCATTTTCTAGTTATCTGACTCAATGCAACACTGCTGTCTTCCCACCCTTCTGCAAAACATTGCTCATTATTGCATTCTGAAAATACAGCAAGTTGGGGTTATCAGCATGTGAAATATTTATCTTCCAAGCTGGAATTTTCTACAATTGATCTGTACTCAAAGGAAATTTTTGAGCTTTAACCAAAATCCCTTCAGCCATCTGAATCTTCAAAGTAGGTTGGAGGTGGGAGAGGGATTTGTATGTTCTGTAAATCTTATCTAAAATATATATATATATGTGTGTGTGTGTGTGTATATATATATACACACACACACATACACACACTACTTGCAAAGCAAAGCAGTGGCTTTTATTAGATTGACAACGGTCAGTGTAAAAAGCCAAGATTCTGAAACCTCAGATGAAAATTTTCAAGAATAACTTGGGTATAAGAGTCCAAATAAGGTGCCTTTGGAACTTTTACCCTCTAACCCTTTGTGATATCAAATGCATTTTGTGTGCTCCTAAAATAAAAGAAGGAAATGTACTGCTAGCACAATTTACGTGGAACTGAAGGCATCCCTGTGGCACACCTCCGGTAAAAGCTTTCCAAATACAATAAGGAGGAAGAAAAAAAACCAACTACCAAAAAAGTCCCAAGCTCTATGATCTTTGCTGTGCTCTGAATTTACTAAAGTTTTAGTTATCCTTGGCCAGAACAAAATTCCACAGATGCACAATCATCTAGATATTCCAGGACTGTAGGGGCTATCCTATGAAAAGAAATAGAGACAAAAGAAATCCCACCTTATGCCATTCAACTCAGTTGTGTGTAAGCATCCAAGCCTATTATACTGATAATACCAAGAAAAGGGGCAGTTTTTCCAGCAGCAGTGAGTAATTCTGAGTACTCTGAATTGTTCTATGATTCCTACATTCAAGTAACAACCATTTCATAACAGATGGGGCCTTTGAAAGGAAAAGTATTAAAGAATTGAAGCTTTTAACCATTTCTAAATGCCAATGGCCAAAACATTTTTCTTTCAAAAAGTCAAGGATATCAGACATAAAATGCACAAGGATCTGTTCTATTTGAGAAGTGTTGTACTCTTACTTATCAGCCCTTCTAGGTGCTTAAGCGCTTTGATGCTTAAAAGTGATACAAAATTACCATCATACCTTAAATTGACAAGCTCAGGATCTGCCTTTTGACATTGAGAGCAGAAGTAAGTCATCCTGTTATTCTCTCCTAAACGACACATGGTGATCTTCCCATTGCACTGAGCACAGGTTGGGCGCTTGTATACTTTGTAGTGTTTGTAGAGTGGAGACCCAGTTTTGCAGCACTAAACCAGAACATGTTTAAAGCCCAAGTTAGAGATCAAATATAAATTTGACATCAGTCCTTCTACACTTCAACTGAAGCTAAAATAAAACAAGCCAAAACCAAACCCAAGTAAACTGACAGCTCAATGACTGCATAAATATACTTAAGGCACATTCACAAGGGCTATCATCTGTATTTCATATTCTTTTATGAAAAGAATTTACTTTAAATCAGGTATAACATTGACTAGAATTCTCCACACAGAATACATGCTAGGAACTCCTTGAGTTCAGTTGGACCAGCTAACTTGATTTAGCACCAGCCATCTTTGACCTGGCACCTACAGGAGTGTTCTTAAGGAGCTGATAAGTTCTAGTCAATGCAGCATCCAAACCAAAATTAAACCAAACATAAGCCACAAAACCAACACCACCTTCCCTTACCCCAAAAAGAGCCAAAACCACACCACAAAGCCAGCTCAGACCTGATGCTACAATCTGGGTTGATCAGCCTTCTCAAAACCTAAAGAACCGCACAATGCAGGAATACTGCGTTTCTGAAGTATTTCTGCAGGAGTTGGGTAGCACCAGTAAAACTGCTCAGCTTCAATCTTAGCCCTGGCTATGCCAGACAAGCTGCCTCATGAACAGCCACTTGGCACTATGGCAAGCTCCTTAGATCCTGGAAGAAAGTCCTATTAAATTAATATAGTACAAGCCAAAGGGCACAGTGATCTAGAGAGCCTCCAGAGGGCTGACAAGCAGGTACATTTCATGAGACAGCTCACATGGCATCAACATAGGCATACCTCAGCTAAAACTGGCAGAAAACCAACAATAAAACCAAAAGCAAACAAGAAAAGCCCAGCTGAGTTGCAGCCAACTCTGCAGAGCCACATGAGTTTCTGCACTACAATCGCAGTTCAAACAATACTACAGCTGGCCCAGCAGTACCAGCCCAGATCTGGCAGGGCTCAGTAGTTCTAGCTCCATGACGCATGACGACCCTCAAATTCTCCCCAGATACAGGGGTCTTGGAGCACAGCATATTTGCTTCTGCTGTGTTCTTGAATAAGCCTCGCTGATTGAGAATACTTTCACCGGTACAATCTAGTAATTCAATCAGAAGGAATTACTAACATATATTTACATTAATATTCACAAGCAGTTTTCTTTCTCCCCAAGATTTCTCCTCAAGGTTTACAGTTGCTTATTAGTTTTCTTATTAGATTTCTTACTAGTAGTTTTCTCCCATCCAGTTACTTGAAAACCAAACAAAAAGCAACAGCTTTTTACACAAACAAGATTCCTCATCTTTGCATCTGTAAGGTGTTACTACAAAAAAATACAGTAGGATTATACAAGCATTCTGTAACAGTCTATAAAAAATGATCAAGCACTACTCCTTGTATTAACCTGTTTTCACTGTTTTTATCTTAAAGAGACTTGGGGGGGGAAGGGTGACTATCACTTTTAAGCACTTGATTGGAGAATACTTGCTAAGTATAGACTATAGAAGTTTTGAAAATGGCTAATGAGAGCTACAGAAAGTTTAATATATTTGTTTACTGTCAGTCTAAAAGACTGTGACACATTTAAATTTCCTAGTACTATAGTTGTTGCAGAACTGGATGCTATCTCTTTACTGTCAGACTTCAGCAAAGCCTGGAGAATCAAAAGATTTGCCTAGCCAACAGACTAAACTCTTCAGTGGGTTGGGGAAAGCAGATGTTTACGCAGACTATTAAATCAATTATGTTTTTTAGCCTTTATGATTGAAAGATGTATTAGGTAAGTCAGGTGCTCTCCTTCTAGCCTATCAAAAAAAAAGAATTTTAGCAGCACTAGCTCCTTGCCTTTCATGAATACCAAGATAAACAGACAAGAATTTCACTGCTCCTTTTCATTTCTCTGCATAGAGCTTAAAGAAGAAAAACATACAAGAATTCTGTCAAATTCTCTCTCCTACTTTGGAAAGTTAAAGAGCAACCAGGATGGAAGAAATTAAATCCTACTGAAGCTGTAGCAGTAGGGAGAAGGAATTTATTTCACTTTAGCAACCAAAACCACTGCTTCAGTTAGGGGTTAAAAAAAAAAATTAAAAAAAAAAAAATTTGTTGGAAGTTACAATCTGTTCACTTAAGTATGCTTGCTGTTGCAAGTTTCATAAAGGAAGCCACATGAATTACCTCCATACTTCCCTGGGGTAGGCTTTAGTTCCCAGTTTGAAGAGTGACCTTTATGTTCTCTTACAAGTAAGTGTGTGCTTAACCTACAGCAAGTCTGACATGTTCAGAGCAGCATTACAACACATGCACAGTGAAACTGAACTGGCCCTTAGGCAGCACCTGTCAAACTCTTCTGCTGCAACTGGGTCAAGTTGTGCACATTCTTACAGCCTAGACTCCCTCACCTTTCCATCATTTGATAAGTCACGATTAATATAGAGCACACAAACCAACATTCCTATTCATGGGAACACTTGTCCTGTTGCATCTTTTGACTGTTTTAACTAGATGATCACATACAGCTAATGTGCTGGAGCCAGGTTTTGGAGGTTTTCCATAAACATGTGCCAATACCTTATAAAAAAGCAGGGTAAAATCACGTGTCATTTTCACCAAGTGACGTATATGCTCATCTGTCAGTTGGCAAACCTGTAAGACAAAAATGATTTTTAGAATATTACAATGCCAAGGGACAACAGCAGAAAGACCTATAATCCGGGGGCACCTTGAACACCTTCAGCTGATGTGGAACTGCACTGCCTCCTGTTGTGGCAATTCTTTGACTTCACATTGATATATATCATCTCAGTAAAAATGTATGCTTTCACATTCTATACTATACAAACTCACTGTGTAAATACCAAGCAATGTACTTTACGTCATGGTTTGTGACACAAAACATTAGGTAAAAGTTTCAGTTGTCTTCCTCTATACTGACCTAAGAGTTCCTGATCACAGGAATCGTGAAGTTAACTCTTAGTTGTCTCTTAATTTACTCATGGATTATGATACAAGCTATCTACCATCAGAGGCTCTTTTCTGCAAGAGATCTTCAGGAAAAAATATTTGAGCCAAAGCCATCACAATTAGAGATATATCAACCCAATTTTTGTTACGGAATCACATTTTTCTTTCCTTTTCCAGTTCACATTGCAGATACTATTAAAATCCTGACTGATCCTATGAAAAGCTTTCAAAATATTATATATATAAAGCTTTTCAATTATTATCTTCACCAGCTTTTCTTTACATTCTATGTAATGTCAATCTGTTTTGTAAACATTGGGCTTCTTTTCAACCAAACTTTGGAGACCCATGCTTAAGGATCTTAACCAAGAAAGAATGTTAAACAATGGTAGAAAAGTAAATGATGCCAGCTAGCAAGACAGGAAGTGGAAGAAACAGCAGCAAAAATAATCAACTCTACCAGACAAACTATTTTGGCTAGCAAAGGAACAAAGAAAACCTAAGCACTATTCACTTTATTTATAGGCTGACGATTTAATGGTAGCACAACAGGATGCCAGACAAAGTCAGGATTTTAAAGTTAATTTCCTGCTAATGAGAGGTTTCAAGATGTAAGAGAGAAGGCTTAAGCCCACAAAATATGTCCACTCTGTGAAGCAGGAGCAGCAGCAACAGTTTCCAAGAAATGCCATTACCAATGTCTCCAGTTATAATGATAAAACATTCATTTAGTGTTTTAGAGTAACTTGAAAAATGACAGATGATAAAACCAAGGTAAGAAGATGACAAAATGTTATACAAATATGTATGTACATTCTTAATACTTTGCTGTCATTAAAACCGATCTTGTGACATTTCACCCACCTTAACAGCTGGATGAAGACCACTGTCAAACAGTGCTTCATTTTTTATTATATTTCCCACTCCAGGTAATACTGCTTGATCCAGTAACACATCACACAACATGAGGGTTTTGTGCCGCTTAATCTCACTTTCTGCTCTTAGGAAACTAAATTTTGGAGAACAGACATCTAAGCTTTCCATCATTCTCACTTTCTTCTCACTCTCAGCTGCATTTCTGGAAGAGAATAATACATGAAGATTTATTTTTATCTTAATTATATGCTAACATAGCAGTATGATTTTAAAAACAACACATGAAAGTAATAATAATAGAACATTATATGCAGATAACAGAAACCTTGCAAATACCAGTGACAGGAAGAGGCACAGAAATTACATTAACCACCCCTCCCAGAAACAGGTAAGTGATACATGCAAGGAACATGCATCTGATCCAACATACAAGAACACACCCTCATTTTGTTCATATTAGTTTGAAAAATAATTGCCAGATCCTGGTTTTAAAACTACTTCCAATATCAAAAGACCATGCATTTGGACCATTAAACATAACTAACTGTATGGTTACATGGTCCAACAGCTCCAACAAGTCAATAAAAGATAATAGTTTCTTAAACGACTTTACTAGGTTACACACAGTCACTGGAAAATAATACACTACTAGAAGTCTCAGGCTTACATAAGCTTTTGTTTTGTAACATTAAATATGCATTTATATGTTACTTGAATTTACATGCTCCTTTTCCCCAAAAAGTCTCAAATGCTTTAAAATCAAGCTTGCTGTTATTTTTATTAGCAGTGAGAAGTAAAACGCTGATGGTCAAAAACATGCACTTAACGTAAATTAGAATAATTACATCAATTTGCTTCCAAAAAGAAAGCAAACAAACACACACCCACCCTTGGGAGCATAAAATCTGAAACCAGTAATCATCAAAGGTCCTTGTTCTTGTTAAGGAATTGAGACTCGCATGGAAATTAAAGGAGCAATGGGGTTCAGCGTTCAGATCCAAGAATGGACTTGTATCCAACTTCCATTTGCAGTCTTGATGCTATGGCATAGAACTACTTAAACTGCGTGTAAACTCCGATACAAAAGTAGCAAAATTAAATTACCATACCAATATTTAGAAAGCTTTGTTTCTTTGTGTCTATGATGGTATCCGAGCACTTAATTTGTGTGTGATTTTTTCACTATGTTCTTAAAAGAATGTTGTAAAAATAAACTAAGCTGTGTTTAATTTGGTTAGTTTCTGCTTTACCTATACTCTACTGTCACCTCGAAAAAACAAACAGTATCCTCTGTAAGCTGTATCTCCAAAACTGGTAGTGCTGCATTTCTGCCTTTGCTTCCATCAGGATTAATGCTCATGGAACCATTCATACCAAAGTGAATCCTTGGAGAGAAAAGAGAGTTCTTACAGGTATTTTATTTTAACAATGTTTCCAAGCATTACACTAGCGTATGTTTTGCAGTAATAAACTATTCTTACCTAACCAAGTCAGTACGTATGTACATTTATTCTAGTCATTAAAAGGAACACAGCAACAAACTACTTGCTTACATAATGCTCAATTCCCAGAGAAAAACCTCCCCAAGTCAAAACTACTCCAAAACATAGCAGTTTTCCAGTGGTCTTCAAAATTCACTAAACAGAAGCCAAAACTGATAAGTAAGTAACACACTTTTCTGGTGTATCAGTGTATCACACTTAGAATTTTTTCCACTTGACATGCTGGTCTTCCAACACAGGTTCTTAAGTCCCCAAGGAGGCTGAAGGGAATGAGGCTACTCTACCAGAAAATTTTCTGTTAAATCAGGCAGAAGTTACCCGGTATGAAAGGAAAGATTTCAGTTCCCATATTGCCAACACTTTTATCATATCAAAGCTACTTCCAATAATACCATAAATAAAGTAATTAACATCTGCCATACATTGTTTTCTGCTTTTCTTTGCCTACAAGCAAGGCAAAATCTGCAGGTCAATTAAAAATTAATAAAAGAAAGAAACTGAAAAATGCACAGATGGCAAAGGAGTGGAACAGACTCTTTCAAGCATTCCTTTTACAGATCACTAATGCTTTAAGAGGTCCTGCATCTTACGATACATATACTAGGAGCTAGTATACTTGAGCAAAGGACAAGTTTGACTATGGTCTCATACATTTTATTTATTACAAATTCACCTGGTACACTCAAATCCTAAAATCCCATAAGATAGATTGTCTTACTTGTATATATTGTATATCAGAAAGCAAGGATTATTTTGTAGCTACAAAAAGATTTAACAGATTTAGAAAGATTAGATTTATGTTGCAAGTAGAAGGGTAAAAGAAAAGCCTTAAATGGAAGTCTTACCTATTAAATATAAGGGTGTACTTATATATTGTGTACTAATTATAAAGAATGAGAGGGGATTTTTTTTCATAATCCATTATACTGTGCATTTGGTAAGATTTATTTTCAGTTGACTTTGCATTACAGAAGCACACTGAAGTAGAAGAAGTAATCTAGTTGATTTCAAGTACAACCCTGCTGGCTAGTACAAGATGTCCAAGGGGTTGAAGCATATGACAAAATCCTAAACCTGCTAACAAACTCGTAATAAGCTCTGTAAAGCATGAACAAACAATGACTTGGCAGTTTTACCATTTGTCTATAAGACAGCTTCACTAGAAAGTTAAGGTACACTTACGTTACCAAAACCATTGACCTGTCAAATTTCAAACCACAGTTCCAAAGCAAGGAGCTGTTAATACTGTTGAAAGAAAGCAAGCAAGAAAGCAGCATAACTATACTCAATACCAAGTTGGTTTTGGGGTTGGTTTTTTTTTTCCCCGTCACAGGTTTATTAATGATTCAATTGCTCTGAGAAAAGTTAAGTACAGAATTTAAACCTAAATTTCTTAAGTAAAGTTAAAAGGACTTGCAACTACAGTTTGTAGTACAAGACATTAAGTAATTGTAACTTCAGGTACTTCCCTGAGTTTTATCCTTAGAAAATGCAATTTCCTGCTTGAAACTATGCATTTCAGGGACTAACTGTCCTTTTCAGACACCATTACATGGAATCGTAGATAAGAATAAAGCAGTAGATTATCTGAAAATGTAAGTGGCTATATCCAGGATTTCCAGCATTGCAGAGAGAAGACTGCAGATAAGTTTCTCCATAACACTAACTTTCAAATCTCTGAAACTGACATTAGCAAGAACAAGATGACCCATTAATACATACAGTCTGAACACACAGGAAGTCTTTTTCTCTCCTCTTACCTCAAAGCTTTCTGATCAAAATACATAAAAAGTTCCTTTCCCAGTGTCTCCACACCCCTGTAAACACGTCCAATAAGGAAATCATGACCAGAGCTTCTCTCCTCACTTGCAGCAGTCTAAAAATGAGTACACACACAGAGATTAAAACAGAATTTATACTGCTTTGATTCTAGCATCAGTACGCATTCAGCAAATAGCTGATTTTTCCAACTTGAACAACATTAGACCTTTTCTCCTTAAGCAGCTCTATGAAAACCCATGAGAATGATAACCCAGGAAGCAGAGAGTCACTAGTGCTAATACTATTCCAACTCAGCTCATTCTTTTCTGAATTGAAACAATACATCTTTTTATCAGGGAATTTTATGCCTTTTCTTTCAAGTAATGAATTTACAGTAAGAGTTTGAGGCCAATGTAAATTAAACAGGTATAGTTCAAATTCTAAATACTTGTCAGCATCAATTCTGCCATTTGCAGGCCTACATCCTTCTCCAAATGCCTCCTGCTGGAGTTTCTACCCATGCTAATACCCTTTCAGCGTTTCACATGGGGCAATACATATTACAGAAAAGCTTCCACTGAGCCCACAGAGATATTTCTCTCTTCCTACTAAAGTCTAATCTCAGATGATAAGATTATGAGAGGACAAGAGAAAGATAATTGTGAGATGGAAACAATGATTTTTCTTGCATAGCACGTGAAGCTCCACTGAAATTATAAGGGACAACTACAGATTCTCTCGCCAAGCACTGGCTCAAAGCAGGACTGTTCTAAGTGAGGCAGTCTTGGGCATTGTCCAGTCAATTTCAGAATGGCTCTAGGAATAGATGCTCCTCTATTGGTCCCTTGTTCCAGGGCTTAACTATTGTATTAGGAATTTTTTTCCACCACAACTTAATCAGAAATTCTCCTACTGTCACTTGCATCTGCAGTCTCTAAACCCACTGAGCACCTCCGACAAGAGTTTGGCCTGGTCTCCTCCGCATCCTCCATTTAGGTAGCTGAAGAGAGCAGCAAAACTCAATTATCAGCTTCTTGCACACCATGTGCTTCAGTCAGCTAATCACACCAGGGGCTTCACTCTAGCATATTACTACCTTTTTTCTGGGGAGTTGAAAACTGGGCATTGCAATCTAGCTGCAGCCTTGCAAGTGCTGAACAGAGGTAAGAATCAGTCCTCAGCCTGCTGGCTACACTGCCATTAGCACAGCCCAGTACATGGCTGGCTTGGAGGGGCATGCCAGTGACTTGGACTCAGCTGGTCTAGGACCTTTGGTCTTTTTTTTTCTGTGGAGCTGTTTTCCACCTGACCAGCAACCAGGCCTGTGCCTCTGCAGGACATTGTTCTGTTCCAAGTGCAGGACTCTGCAAGTCCTGCAAACACTGAGCCTCTAAAGATGCCCATCACAAGGAGCACCTCAAGGTCCCCAGAAGGTCCGTTTAGCCCCTGCTGAATCTTGTAGCCAGTATCTGCAATGTCATGGGAGCCCTAACTGCGAGACAGATGTGTACCAACATCACATACTGTGTGCGCTGAGGGCAGGAGCCACATTTATTTAAATAGCTGGTCTAATTAAAATTATTTTTTATAACATAGACATAGAAGTAAACCCTTCCTCTCTGCAGGCCAACATGTACCTCCTCCTCCATCACATTTAGACTTGTGAAGACTTACGAGAAAAATTAAAATTAGTAACTGCTACTCTAATTTTCCTTCTATTGTAGGTTTCCTGACACTAAATGATATTTAAAATTTAACCTAAGTGAATAAGGGTAATTCTAAAACCTTTCCCTCACTACTTCCAAAAGCCCTTGTGTCGTGGTTCAAGCCCAGCCTGCAACTTGGAACCACGCAGCCGCTCACTCACTCCCCCCCTCTTCCTTCCTCCCCTCGCTCCCGGAGGGATGGGGAGGAGAATCGGAGGAATGTAACTCCCATGGGTTGAGATAACAGCTCTCCAGTAACTAAGGTATAATACAAACCACTACTGCTACCAGTAATAATGATAAGAGGAATAACAAGGGGAGAGGACACAACCGCTCACCACCCGCCGACCGATACCCAGCCTGACCCGAGCAGCGATCTGGGCCTTCCGGGTAACCCCCCCCAGTTTATATACTGGGCATGACGTGCTGTGGTATGGAATCCCCCTTTGGCCAGTTTGGGTCAGGTGTCCTGCCTCTGCTTCCTCCTGGCTTCCCCTCCTCCCTGGCAGAGCATGAGACTGAGAAAGTCCTTGGTCGGAGTAAACATTACTGAGCAACAACTAAAAACATCGGTGTTATCAGCGTTGTTCCCAGACTGAAAGTCAAAAACACAGCTGTGCACCAGCTACTAAGAAGCAAAAAAAAACGACTGCTGTAGCTGAACCCAGGACACCTTGTTTGTACAGCTTAGTCATCCCCTTACACAACCGACGGGCTACATCTTATGTGTTATGGTGATGACAAGATTATTTTAAATTTAAAATAAGAATAAAGATGGTACCCACAGACGAACCCCCAAGC